>NC_067399.1:13992739-14085239 GCF_016432865.1 Antechinus flavipes | reverse complement strand
GACAAAATGAGAAATTACCATAAATTGTTTCTATACTGTCATGAAAGACCAAGACATAAACTCAAACAAAACAAAACAAAACAAAAAGTACAAACAAATCCTCCAAAGAAAAATGCTATTTGAACCCAAGACCAACAAGAATTTCTGAAAGAGTTAGAAAGATATATAGGAATCCATATTTATATATTATTGTATTATATGTATTTTATATATATATATGTATTGTATATCATATATATATATATGTGTGTGTATGTATATATATATTTAGGAAATGAGATGAAAATGATACAAGACAGTTATAGGGGGGAATAACACCTTTGTAAGAGTGAAAAAATGAAGTGAAAAAAATAACTCTTAAAAAGCAGAATAGGCCAAAAAGGAAAAAAAAAGGTACAAAAAATAACTGAAAATGTTTCCTAAAATAATAGTAATTGGGGAAGTGGAAATTAATGACTTTTTTAGAAAGAAAAAATTAAAACAAAAAGAAAAAAAAATCAAATGGTCAAATGATATGGTTATGTCTTTTGATTCATGTGTAAATTGGATTTAAATAAGGCAGAATTGCACAAAGTTACCAATCCAATTCTCTCTTTCTAGTGGTTATTCAGAGTCAAGACCACTGGTGGAACTTGAAATGCAGTCAATGAACCTGCTATCTTTGATGTCTAACCAAATGCTAAGTGCTCTATAATACCTGCTTCGTGGGCCTTCATGGCCATTGCAACAAATTGTTCTCAACCACCCTTTCCACCAGTAGAAATCTTTTTGTGCTTGGAATAGATACTCCTTTAATTCATCATAGGTTTCCATGATGTGATCTATGTGCAGACTGTAGTATACAGCTTCTTGGAGCCACAGATGAGAGTTAGATGGATTAGGGGGACATGGTAAAAAGCAGACCTGTAAAGTGTTCAACAGTTTTCATCCTGGAGATACTAGTATCTAGATTTGTGTAAGCAACTATATTAAAAGCAATCATTCAAGAAAATAAGGATTTTTCTGGGCAGGATAGGGAGAGGTGAACACACTGTCCACTCCAGAAGTAAAACTGTCTGTATAGTAAAACTGTATATATATATATTCTTGTCTATCTATCTATCTATCTATTTACTGAGACATTCTCTGGGCTATGGATAGAAGAATACTTATGGAAGTAGAAAAACTTGTGTTCGAGGAATGCTTCTGCAATATGTTCTGCTTTGAATGTTCTCATTGAATTTAGCCTTTCTGTGCTTTAAGACAATTCACTAAGTTGAGAATAGTAACCAATGCATTTCAGTAGAGGAAATTCCCTAAATGGAGTTCAAAACCTAATAAAATTACAGCGACAATCCTTGCTTTGCCTCATTATCCACCAGCAGCTAGGGTGTTAATAGGGGTATGAAGGAAATAGGTGGATTGTTTTTTCTTGCTTGTTTTTCCAAGCTTCCTCTCTTATTTTTTTTTTTAACAATACTTGGATCAATATTTTTCAAGTTGTTTAAGAAAATTTACATGAAATAAAATTCATCTTTACACTATTAGGAAGATTATAGTATTCTATCTTAGTAGTAAATAAAAGCTTAATGTGATGATTCATTCAAATGAATTAAATTGGGACCACAGTGAGAAGTATAAGCAAAGGAGATGATGTTCATCATCCATGAAAAAACAAATTCGCTTTCAAGAGAACAGCCTTCTCCCTCACCATAAAATTCATAAAAATATATAATATAAGTTAGACATAGATAGATATAATCCTTGAGTACAAATATCTCAAATGTATTTTCAATGAGCTGAATTTAAAGAAACTCCATTGTCTTTAAATAAAAGAAAAGGACACAAATATAAATAAAAGTAGAAAATTGCAAACATGTACATAATATTTTTAACTCTTTTGGGCATTTTCCCATTATATGTGCTGTCTCCCCTTTCTGAGGTTGCTCTACAATTGTAGATGTTAATGGAGACTCAGATAAATGGCTTTCATATAAGACTGTGGATTTCCTTAGGTGGAGACCAACCAACAATATAGGACCACCTCTCATAGAGCTATTCACTAAAGTCAGGCTCAGTTTTCCATCAGTTTCATGCCAGAATTCACAAACAAACAAACTGATGTAGGAAAATAATTTTCTGTGGGATGAGTAAAACAGGAAACCTCAAATACTGAGTAGGAAAACAGTTGGGCAAGATGTTTTACAGAACTGGATATCAGAATGTAGGGACAGGATTGTCCTGATTATTTGGATCTCGTAAGACTGCATATCCAACATGAAAACTCAGGGCCACCCACTCTAAGTCACTCTCCCAGGAGCTTAGGCAGGCAGATAATGAAAATATCCAGCGAGGCTTAAACTGCTTGCTGATCCTTTACATCTTGCTATATGCAGCCTAATGAAAGGCCAATCTCTCTGTGTGGTTAATTATACATGACCGTCACTCATTAAAATCTTGCTAGCTCCTATGACCTTCAGCACCTGGACAGCTACAGAGAAAAAGTACTGTGGACATTACCTAAACAATATTTTTTTTTTAAATAATAAGTCACTGGAATAGTTAAAATGAGAAGCAAGCATCATAGTAGGCTCCAAGTTCCGGACCATTTCTCTCAGTTTTAAATTGTCTACTGAAAACTGGCACTCTAATTTGAACCTTGTGTTTACATTTCATAATTTGTAACTCACATATGGAGACTTGAAAGGAAATGATATGGAGATCCGTTCAAATCATCATCACATAATCAAACTACGCATATAATTTCAGCGAGATGAAAAAGAGATGAAGCTATAAAACATTTGAAATGGCCTGCATGGAGAGGCTTGCCATCTCTGTGACTTAATTTACAGATATAAAGTATTTTACCTTTACTTGAAAAAAGTACAACCTCTTAGGCAATGCTAGAGATGCTAAGAAGTTGTATGCTAAGACAGCAAGGAATCTGGGACTTTATGTATACTTGTAAGCAGGGCAATATCACAACTTTTAGCACCTTGAAAAAAAAAAAAGAAACAACTAGAAGAGTGATTTATTCTGAAGCCATCTCCAGAGTTTTAATCAAAATTTCCAATATCAGAATTCCATTTGAATAAAAATTCATAACATAAATATATTGTTATGAATTTCTGTGGCTACTTTCCCCTGGAAAATTTTCTAACACAAAAAGATAGTGTTGTTAGCCATATTTTAAGGATAGAGAAGTAACCAGAGCTGCAAGATTCTATCACTTCTTACTTTAATCAGAATTCTGGATTTTGACTTCCCTCCTTTTTCTCTTTTCCTCCTTTTTTCCTTTCTGTCATAAAGATAAGTGATGAATTTACGCTAGAGCAATTCATTAATAAACAAATTTTAACACTCTCCCCCAATAAGTACAAGGATTTGAAGGTCTAAAATAATTAACATGGACAAACAATGACATATGTAAATATCTGTCAACATAATGATAAATAGTTCAAAATTGTATAATAATGAATATTTTTTTTTGCTGCAGCAATATAGTTTTAAATTCAAAATGTTATCTTTTATTTTTTTCTTTTAACATATATTTCTTTATATCTTTTGCATAATCTATATTAAACTTATCTTTTTAAAGCAAAGCATTCCCTACTGACTAATAATGAATTTTTCCTTTGACAAAACTCCTACATGTCTAGTATGATGCCACTTTCCAGCTAAACAGAGATCTCACATTTACTGGGTTTATTGCCCAATAGGAGAAAACACGGTCCCCTTTGAAAGTAGATTCAAGAAAGTTTTGTTGTCTTTGTTGATGTAATGTTTTGTTTTGATTTGTTTGTCACTATAAAGCAAGTGACATGCTAAGAAGAATCATTCTATATATATAAACACATAGATAGATAGATAAATAGATAGATATTTATATCTATCTATCTATATATAAAACACATTTTTTTTTCTTTCTATCTAAGGGCAAAAGTATGTGTCACATATTGAAAAAGGATCATATATTTGAATTAAAAGGTACCAGAAAGCTCATGGAGTAAAATAAATTTCCTTATTTGAAAGACTAAAAACAAATTTAAAAAAATAAATAAATAAACAAGTTCAGAAAAAAAATAAGGCATTTGCAAATATGCCCAAGTTTTTTTTTTTTTTTTTTGTTAAGCATGCTCTACTTGATAAACAAAGTAGTTAGAAATACAAATATAAGCATAATAGCTGTGTGTACAAGAGGGATTTAAAAAAAAAAAACAACACTTTAGCCCTTTCTTTTAAAAAGCATCATATTTTAATGTGGGTAGGGCTGGGGGTAGGAAGAATACATATAGTATACTCAAATAGGAGAAAGTAAATACCTTGATTAATTTAAAATATGATTTACAATGAATGTCCTCTATATAACAAATCATTTATAACAGCATATTTTGTTGTTGTTAGCAAAGAATTGAAAACAAAGTCAGTGCTGATTGTGGAATGGCTAAATTAAATCTGGCTAATAGAACACAATAGAACATGAGGTACAATGAATATTATAAATAGAGAAATGAATGGAATTTGTACAGAGAGTAGCATTCAGAATAGGAAAACAATATAGAAAATTACTTCAATAATACGAATGGGAAATAGAACAAGAGAAGGAAAGTTGATACTGCATCCTGCAAAATTATAATGACCATGTTTGACACCAAAGGAAAATATATGATAAACCACTTACTCTAGCTCTCTTGAAGAAACAACCGTGTTAGAGCCTGCATATAATTTCAAATTTTTATGTTGATTATTTTTGCATAAGGTGTCTGCATATAGACACATGGTTACACACATATGCATATGTAGAGATAGGAAGAAAGAAAAAGGAAGGAAGGAACAGGGAAGCAAGGAAAAAAAAGAAGAAAGAAAAGGAATGAAGGAAGAAATGAAGGAAGGGACAAAGGAAGGGAGATGGAACTGAAAGAAGATCAGAAGAAAGAAAGCTATCATAAAATAATTAAAATATATACATGGGAGGGATAGTGGTAATATAAAACAAGATATGTCGATTTATGCTTTAAATGAAAAAAAAAGGTGAAGATGCCAAAATAAATAAATAAATAAATAAAATGGGAATAGTTATTCTATATGGCTATATCAACAGACAGTACTTTTGAGGGCTAATCGATGTACCACGAAGTGTACCAAATCCTGAGAATAGAAACTGAGAGAAGCAAGACACTTCCTGTCCTCAAAAAGCTTGCTTTCTAAATGGGAATACTATATGAAGGAAGTTGGAAAGGTGTGGGAGCTGTATAAAACTCTATGCAAGATTCTGGGCATAAGATAGGCTGAATGGCCAGTATCTTCTATTTTACCTGAAAGATGGAATTATAAATTTTATCACTTCTTTCAGTACCTCTCTGCATTAGCATCCCATTTCCCTGTATAATAAAATTCAACATGGGCCAATCTTCACTTTTTGCTTACTTTATCCTATGATGTTGTATCTTTCTATTTCCTTTTACAGGTTGTCTTCACTCATTTTTGTTGAGGCAAGACTTCCCCCTGTCTGATTTCTCTCTTATCATTCTTCTAGGCTTTTCTATTACAATATATTAAGTCTCAGACTGTCAGCAGTTTTGGCTGCAGCTTTTTATTTCACTCACATTTTCTGTCCCTTCTTTGATAATTGAAATTTCAATCACAATAAGGCACAGTTGGGTATCCTATAATTTGATTCCAAAGACCCTTAAACCTAAATGATAATCATTAAGTAAAATAAAGTTTTAGAAATACACTTAATATTTATTATAATACAGTCCCGGAGCCATGGTAAAACATCTCACTATAGGTGAGATATTCTTATGAAACAGAAACGAATTAGAAAACAAATCCTTTATGGGAGTAATTCATATCGACCCTTACACATATTAATTCATTCAGTTCTTGTTTATGATTGCTGTCTCTATCCTAATCAAAAATCGTGTATTAAGCACTTAGTATGTATAAAACACTCAGCTAAGAACTAATGATACAAAGACAAAATATAATCTCGGATCTCAAAGACCTTATAGTCTAATAAAAAAGACAGCATGCAAAAAAGAAAAATCAATTAAATAAATTAGAGATAGTCTCGGAGGTCTGGATTAACATTAAGAAGGTCTGGGAAAGCATTCTTACTGATGGTGGGATTTAACCATGGACTTAAAAGAGGCCTGAGATTGAATATTCTTAGAAGATGAGTCTGTCTTTTGGGTATACAATGAACAGAATTTGCTATACCATTCAGAAAAAGGAGGCCTCAGATAAGTGTCATTCTGTCATTCACTCTGGAAGATGGAACATTAGAAGACCTCATCAAAAAATTTGGCATCAGAAAATTAGAGTTGAAAAATAGTTCTGCTACTTATTAAAGACATCACTTTGAGCAAATCACCTAAACTCTCCAAGTCTCAGTTTCTTCTTCTGTACTAAAAGTATGTTAGACTCAATTACTTCTAAGGCCCCTTCTAGCTAAAAATATAAAAATTTTAACCCCATGCCTAGTCCAGGAGCTTTAAAATGGAAATCCTGCTTTTTTAACTTTGACAATTATTATTTTTATATTTATCTTTTACTTTGTTACTCTTAAGATCATAAATACAGTGTTGTCAGATATCTCTGAGACCATTTACAAAATATGGCTAATCCAGACCTAAACAATTACCAAGTAGGACTTGGATCTAGGACCAAAGAGAGCCAGAGCAATTTTAATTCAAGGCAGAAAGAAAGAAATCTATTTTCCAAACTGCAAGAAACAAGGTTATAGAGAATGGAGAAAGGAAGGAAGAAAAGGAGACTATAACAATTGGATAGACAATGTTTACCATCAGTGGATATTTTCTCTCATTTCCATAATCCTTAGAATTTCCATTTAAAAATGAACAAGAAGTTTATGAAGGTTCTGAAATAAATACTTCATTCCCCTCTCCTTTTCTTCTTTTCTAGCCAAACTGTATTTTATTCTCATTCATGAATTCTCTGCCTGCCTTATACTTAGTGAAGAGTGACATACTAATTCTTAAATTGTCTCTGTACCTCTAGAGTCCTCCCTCCAACCCTCGTAAATGCCCAGTTCACCTTTCACATTCTGTCAGAGTAATCTTTCATGGTTCTGACAACATCAACCTTCAAAAATATTCGATACTTCATTTTTTTTTTACATTCCAAAAAATGCAACATAAAATCTAGCATACAAAACCCTCCTGCTGATCACTCTAATTATATTCTAATTTGTTTTATGCACTTTATACCCTACCAAATAGCAATTTTCTTTTCATAGTTTTTCCTGCCTTTTCCCACTTCTATATTTTTGCAAACATACATCCTGATGCCTGAAAACATTGTCTTCCATTTCTATTTTGCTTTTCTCATCTTTAACATGGGCATGTTATCTAGAACATTTATATTTCTATTCTTAATAATTAGTACATTTTTTGGCACATGATAAGTGCATAGTAAAGGTTTTATATCTCTGACTATGCAGTCTGCCGGTGTCTGTGTTTTGCTCAGTACAGATTTTATTTCTTGTTTGTCACTTTCTCTATCTTTGGGTCTTTCTGTCTCTGTCTGTGTGTCTCTCTTTCTCTGTTTCCCTCTGTCTCTTTCTCTAATGTCTTTGTCTCTTTTGGTGTCTGACTGTCTCTTTGTATCTCTGCCTCTCTCTATGTTTCTTTTTCTCTGTCTCTTTCTTTGTGTCTCTGTCCTTTTTTCTGTCTCCCTCTCTTTGTTTCTCTGTCTCTCCCTTTCTGTATCTCTGCCTCTTTCTCTGTCTCTTTCTGTCTGTCTATCTCCTCCATCTTTAGTTATCTATAATGCTTGTTTAAAACTCTTTTTTCTTACTTGAGGAATACTATTTTGTGGCTTGATGGCATAGGATATTCCATCTACATAAAAGAAGTCCTGAATTAAAATCTTGTCTCACACATTTACTTGACATATAAATATGTGAACCTGGGCAAGTCATTTAATTTTTGTCTACCTCAGTTTCTATCTATAAAATAGACATCATAATTGCATCTTCCTCTTCAGGGGTTGTCGAAATGATCAAATGCAATTGTGTGTGTGTGTGTGTGTGTGTGTGTGTGTGTGTGTGTGTGTGTGTGTAAAGAGAGAGAGAGGAGAGACAGAGATGTAGAGAAAGAGGAAGTTCTTTACAAATGTTAGATTGTTGTATAGAGGTTATTATTAATTATTGTTAATTATTTAGGCCACCTTGATTCTCTCAATCATTCTTTGTCTCTCCTATGTACTTGTAATAATATTAGTATAATCTGTCATAATCATTTCCTGCTTTGCTCAATGCAATTGGAAAGTGATGAGACTGGGGAAATCACTCAGACTCTCTGGGTCTCAGTTTCATTACTCATAAAATGGGGATATATCACCTGCCTTACAATATTGTCACGATAAAAGCAATTTATATACCATAACATTTTTAAAAATCACGGTTTCAAGTTGGAAAGGACCAGAGAGATTTATTTTTTTTTTTTGTCAAAGGCTTTCATTTTAAATACATTAAAAGTGAAGCCTGAGAGGGGAAAACCTTACAATCAATAAGTAACAGATGGCAAATCTAGAATGGGGTCTTAGTCTTCTGCCTCCCAATTCTGCTTTCTTCTTCCTGTCATGCTGCACTTTTTTGGAGCTATCAGTGATTGGCCCCTTTTAAGCAGATATTGTGACTTGTTTCATCTTAGTAATTATGGGGTCTGCCATCCGATAGTGTAGAAATACTATAGGAACAAATCTGACCTCAGACACTTTACACTTCCTAGCTGTGTGACCTTGGGAAAGTTATTTAACCCCAATTACCTCAGCAAAAATAAAAAGGAATAATGTAGGAAGCATTCAAGATATTGATCAAATTAATACTAAATTCTAGATGTGGAGTCAAGATGGCAGAATAAAGCCAGGAGGCTGTTTGAGCTCTCCCCATCTCCCTCAAAAACCTCATGCAACCAAGCCTCTGAACAGAGTCTGATGGGACAAAACTCCTATCCAGCTCAAGAAAGATTGGAAAGACTTCAAGAAATAACTTTCCCTTGGGTGAAAAGGGTGTTTGGCCCAGCTCAGACAGCCTGGAAAAGCCAGTGAGAGGGTCTTACAGCAAATCAACAACTCAAATTTTCACTCTTGGCTCAGTAGAGAAGGAGACCAATGGAGCAGCCTCCAGACACAACTGAGAAGGCAAATTCTGGAAAACCAGGCTGTTCCTGAAAAGAGCAGGCAAAGCTACCTCCTATAAACATAAGGGACCCCTATTCTCAAAGTCAAGACTCAAAGCTGCACAGGAAGCTTGGGACAGAGCTCCTTTATCCAAGCAGCAGAGCTATACCATAAAAGGTAAAAAAAGAGAGAGAGAGACAATACTAAAAGAAAAGGAAAGAAAATGTCCAAGAAACAGAAAAAAAGACCTTGACCATAGAAAGTTACTCTGGTGAGAAGGAAGACCAAAATACCAACTCAGTCAAGGATAGAATGTCCACATATGAAATCTCAAATACTATAGTAATTGGTCACAAGCCCAAAGAGGCTTCTTGGAAGTTCTTATAAAAGACTTTAAAAGACAAATAAAAGAGGTAGAAGAAAAAACGAGAAAGGAAATGAGAGGTATTCATGAAAGAGTCAATAGCTTTGAAATGTCAATATTAAATCAAGCCTGGAATTTATATAAGCACTTTAAGGTTATCAAAGCACTTAACGAACATTATCTCATTTTAGTTCCACAAGAACACTTTAATTTATTAAAATATTTAATTATTACAGTTTAATTATTATTACTAACATTTTACAATTTAGGAAATTGAGGAAGACAAAAATTATTTGTCTTTTTTTCTGTATCTCCAGCCCTTAGCATAGTGTCTGGCAAATAGTAATTGTTTAGGAAATACCGATTGATTATAAATTGCAGTGTTTGAAGCCATATTTGAACTCAGGTTTTCCTAATTTCAGCTACTATGTACTCCCTACTCAGCTACCCAGTTGCTTTCATATTTATTTAAAACAAACAAACAAAACAGAAAGAGCATCATAGTTAATGGCCTAGATTTCCACTGCTTTTCTTAGTTTGAACTATTACTTTTATCAGTGGGCCAGGGGACAAATTTAAAGTGGAAATTCTTCCCTACAGGTTGCAGAGTAGATTAGATCAGATAAAACATCTATGTGTCAGACACTATGTGAAGTGCCGTGGATAGCAGACAGTCTCTGTCCTTGGAGTGTTTCCATTCTAATAGGAGGAAACAAATAATACATAAGGGGGGGGAGGGAGAGCAGTTAGAAATGAATAAATACTGGGTGTCTTTTTTTTTTTTTCAAATCAAAATCCTGGGGAGGAACTCACCCATTTAGGAGTGGAGGTATTAGAGAGTCACTGAAGCAGTGAAGAAAAAGTAATCCAGGGAAATGGGGTTGGGTTGGATTATAACTTCCAGAGTGGATGCTTCCCCAAGGAAAATTTATATCCATTAAAAGACTTGTCTATGATTAGCCAGTATGTCAACTAACATCTATTAAGTGTCTTTTGTGATCCAGGCACCGTGCTTAGTGTTTGCTCCACAATTTCAAAGCATTAGAGGTGGGTAATTTCATAGCTCTCTCAGCAACAAGCCATATTGAACACTAACTTGTAATTTGGATTCTTAGAACCACTGAAACATTAAGATTCTGCCTTCATATAGCGAATGAATGTAAAATGTATAGGAAATTAAACGTTGTGCTAAGGCAATGGTTACCAATAACTGTTCAACGCCATTTGTCACATTTGGGCAAACAATGTTGACCAAAAATCAACATTTTAAATGATGTTTTCATAGCTAGATACATAACCCTTAATTAGGGATGATTTTGTCTTACTATTATTAATTAAAGTTTGTTCATACAAATGAAAAAAAATTAAAAACAAAGCCAACACCCATCTTTCTGATTCAATAGAATCTGAGTGTTGTAGTTGAACCACTTGTAACTCAAGAAGCATATTTTCCTGCCAGGATCCTGCCCCCTGCCCCAAGACTATTGGGTATGATAACAACATTTCTCAGTTGCCAGCTCTAAGACAGATGATTAAGTCACAGTTTATCAACTTTAATTGTCTACTTTTTTTTTTCTGGGATATAATAAGTGTGATTGAATCAAAAACAATTCAGTATAAAATTATATGTATCCAAAGCAATGAGCTAATTGAGACAGAAAGAATTATCTTTCTCTAAATTTCAATCAGCCTACATTTGTAGAAGCAGGACAAAACTTGACCATAATGAATCTAGTCTTAAGCTAATTTCCAAATGTAAAGCTAGAAAAGAAGGAACAGTTTTTGTATTAAGAGGTTACCAATATATGGGGCCCAGATCATCAGGAACCTAGCTGTGTGAGCCTGGGTAAATAATTCACACTCTTTATTTTTTAAAGTCTGTACTTGATTGGACTCAATTTCCTCCAAGATACCTTCTTGCCTTAAATCTATGATCATTTAAATTTATGCAAGAAGAGTGGGCCTCTAAAGGTATATCCAGCTTGGTCATTTGCCAATATTTATAATCATATTCATATATATATATATATATATATATATATACACATATATGTATAAATAGACAGAATATCTATTATGCAATATGTTAGAAACCTTTGTTTCTATAAATACATGTACATGTTCTGCCACATGAATATTTTTCAGATATTATATTTTCACAGTTTCAAATGTGGAAATAGTTACAACAAAGAAAATACAAATTCATTTACAAGCATAAGTGAAGGCCTGGTAGCCTTTTCCCATTGAGTATTTCCTCAGCCAATCATAATAATAGCTGATATTTATGTTGTCCTTTAAGTTTTCTGCAGAATTCTACATTTATTATATCACGTGCTCTTTACAACACCCTAATAAGGCAGATACAACGGATATTATTAATCACATTATGTAGATGAGGAAAATGAAGCTCAAGAGACTGCTCTTGTTTGTCTTTTATTTTCAAAGAGCACCAATGACATCTCAGTGTGATGATTTAATGACTTGCATGTGAATTGGATTAAATAAGGCAGACTTGCCAAGTCATCCCTGTCTTCCAGAGTCATCAAAATCCAGTGACCAGACAAAAGTCAGGAAGATTGGCAATGGCCGGGGATGCAACAGGTGACCTTTAATGACTGATCAAGCTCTAAGAAATACACAGCATCTTCTTCAGCTTCCCTCATGGCCACTGGAACAAATTGTTCCCACCTGCACATTCTGCCAGGATAAGTCTACATGGGCTTGGGATAGACACCCTCTCAAGCTCACCAACTAGTTGGTGGCCTTTCGGTTAGCCTTAACCTGGTATAGCCCATCTGTTGAGATGATTTTGCAAATGTGTGACTGCTGTGAATGCTATAGCTTCTTGGAGTTCCCAGTGATATTTGAATGACTAGTTGGACACCAAAGGTGATGGTTAGTCCTAAAAAGGGTTTAGCAACAGGTGTTGCTCCTCCCTCAGCAGCCCCCATATAAATCCTTCCATGTGCCCTGTACATCCAACAGAGTACAAAAGAGTAAAGAAGAAGCTGTAAGTCATGGATGGGCATTCCATTTAGCTTTTCTCCTCCTCTCATAAGAAAAATGAAAGAAAAGCTGCCATAGGGTATGCTTCAATAACTTGGGCAACACTTTTGTATCTGTCTCTGCTGAGCTATTGGAAGCAACATCCCTAATTTCACAAAGGCCAAGGTGGCATTGGAACCAGAATCAGAGGGCACTTTCTCAGAAAGCCAGTGTGATAAAGAAGAAACATGATTGGTTTGGGAGTTAGACAAGCTAGATTCCAGTGGAACTCCTTTTATTCCCTTTGTTATTTTGGGCTCACTTTGGGCTCAGTTTTCTTGTTTGGAAATTAGCAACATTGCACCAGATGACCCTCTCAACAACAAACATGCAATCCTGTAATTGTAAACCCGGGTAGATGGTAAAATTCATAAAACACTATGCCAAGAGTCAGGAAGATCTAAATTTGAATTTTATACACTGAAATCATCTTATCTACCTTAACCTCAGTTTTCTCAGCTATAAAGTGTGAATAATAATAGCAACTATTTCATAGCTGTAAATATTAAATGAGATAAACTATGAAAACTGATTGAAAAAACTTAAAAGTGCCATGTAACCATTTGCCACTGCTATTAGTATATGAGAGGGTTTTTTAACATTCTAAAACTTTAAAGATCATTGATTGCATGATTAGAGAATGAGTATGACTTTTGATGCTATAATTAATATTGAGTTTTATTTTTAATTATTAATTATTAATATTGAGTGAAAAATTCCATTCTACTGGACAATCCATTGAGAATGTGACATAAGCCTTCCTAGAGTAAGATTGAAAAGAATGTCCCACCTTAATTTAACCACAATCATTATAGTCCCTCTTTGACTTTTGATACTTAACTAGTGTAGATAAATAGTTGGTGTTGGAATCAGAGAGGACATGAGTTCAAATACTAGTACCTACTATTTATTCCCTGTAGAATTTTATTTATTAGCTCACATCTCTGGGTCTCATTTTATTCATCTATTAAATGTGGGACTTAAAGACCAGATGATCTACAAATGCCTGTTAATCTCAGTTCTTTAATGTTGTCATTCATGTAAAGTCAAATGGACAAAACTTTCTAAGCCCTTACTGTGTACCTGGTACTAAAATGATAAGTGAACATAAAAGGAAGGTGGAATCCATGCTGGATAAATTGGAGATAATCAATAGGGGTAAATTTCTAGAATGAAGGAGGAACAGGTAAAAAAAAAATCTTCCATAATGATAGGATTTTAACTGGGATTGGAAGGATCCAAGAGTCAGAACTGATGAGGGAGGAGATTGTAGACATGAGACAACCAGGGGAAATGTCTTGAGTTAAAAGAGCAAGGAAGCCAGTGTCAAAGAGTACATAGAGAGGAGAAGGTCATGAGAAAAATGGGAATGTAGGAAGGTGGAAGGTTATGAAGAGCAGTAAAAGTCAAGCAGAGAGTTTGATATTTATCCCAAATTTAATAAGCTGCTGTGGAAGATTTCTGGCTAGATTTGGCATTAGAAAGGAGGGGAATTCTTGGCAATATTGACATAAATTCAGCTCATTAGTTACACTTATTACTGTTCACTTTTTCCCTACTCAGTCTCATCTTTGATGGAGAGAACAGAGAAGGGTATTTTCAGTCTCCTTACAATGGGTCACTGAGAAAGAAAGGTATCACATTTACTCTGCTTTGGAGGGAAGTTTGTGAAGAGAGATTCTAGTCTTTTCTTTTTTTTTTTTAATTACTTCCTTGGATTCTGCAGTTAAGTATAACTTCAAAACCTATACTATTCCACAAAAAGACATGACAGAGGTTAAAGTATTTTGTCAGAGATCCAAATCAGCTTTCATGCAGACTCTGTTCCATCTATGAATTGAGTCATTCACTAGAAATGGACTCTTTTGCTCTCATGCAGACATATTACCTTAGGCGTGAATCTCTATTGCCCTAAATAGAACAAGCAAGAAATACAGCAGACACAGTAATAGAAGTCAGTGTAAGATCATGAGTTCAGCTAATAGTTTGCTCTCTGGGGCAAAACATCTTAACAATCACCCGAAATGAAAGGATAGATGTAGAAAATGTGAAGGCTTCATTGGATTAGGTGAAATGTATGGGCAATTTTGCTCATGATCACCATGTAAAAGTCCCTATCACTAGATGATGGAGGACACTGAAGAATTGGGACACTCACTGGTCACCATGGGTCTCTGAATCATTATTCTCCAAAGAAGTAAAACTAAACCAAAGGAGATTCATGAATAGAGAAAGTGATATGAATTAAGCCCAGAAAGGTAGCAAGGGAGCAAGACTGCAACCCTCTTAAAATTCCAGGCTGAAGTACCTTCTATAAGTCTCTAATTTTCATTCTGTCAGACTTAATTATGTTCTGGTTATATTTCTTCTACATTCATTTGACTAAACACTTATTTAGGGCAGGGATCTTGTCACTTTTGGCTTTAAATCCTCAGGGATTAGTTAAGAACCCTGAATATTGGTGTGTATGTTTAGAGCTAAGTGAGCACTTAGAGCTTATAAAAATTCAACTCTCTCATTTTACAGATGAAGAAATTGAAACCCCAAAAGGTTAATTGGCATGTGTTGATTACTTGTGGGTGGTCACACAGTTTATAAACACATAGTAGATAATGAATGTATGGTTCTATAGTAGATGTTTCAATCAGATGAGAACAATGTCATTATTTTTCTTTGAAACAAACATTCATTTCTAAAGATGCATTTGATATCCATTCATATTTTTAAAAATGAGAATTTCTAATAAAATTCCAAAAACTTTATGTTATGATTCTTACAAGGTATTAAGACAGTGGAATTGATGGAGACAATAATTATCTAATTTAACATGGTTCAGTATGATTGATCTGATCCTACAAGGAGATGTCATGGGCCAGAACTTGAAACAAGGGACTAAGCAGAATTGAGGAGATAATGTTAGATCTAATTTAGCATTGATTTAATCCTACAACAAATAATGATTTCCTAGTGATGTAAAGATTGGAGTACACTCAGTGCACAACATATAAGCACGAAGCTCTCAGGGCCAGACACAGAAGCCCACAAGCCCATTCTCGGAGGTGCAGTCAGATTCATTCCATTTTCCACCTTTGTACTGGCTGAAGGCTTTGGATTCAGACGGAGCTAGAGGCAGAAGTTGGAAGAGACAAAGGACTAGCGGCAAGAGCTCTCAGAACCAAGGAGAAAGATAGGCCTCTATTAAAGCTAACTGGGCCCCAGAAGATTCAAGACTTTGAAGGAGAAAATAAAGCCTCTGGACTTTAATCTCTAGCTGCATTTGAGGTGATTATTACTTTGAACTGAAATGGAGGCTGCTCCCAGAAGCTCCCCAAGAAACCTGCTCCCAGAGAATTTACATTTTAGAGAAGAACATTGCAACTTTATATTTGTCATGAATTGATTTCTTAACCTGGTTATTTTCTTAATGTTGAATAACTACTGAACTCCTCTTATCAAATCAACTTTATCATTATATATACATATATTTACACACACACACACACACACACACACACAATCTAATGCTTAGAGAGCTGACCTCAAATTAGGAAAACCTGAATTCAATGTCCCCTTCTTCTTCATCTTGGCCGTCTGGCCTTGTGTAAGGAACCTCATTACTCTAAACAACTCTAGAATTTGAAAGGATCCGCATGCTCTAAAGCAGGGGTCCTCAAACTACAGCCAGGCAGGCCAGATGCAGCAGCTGAGGACTATTATCCCCCTCACCCAGGGCTATGAAGTTTCTTTATTTAAAGGCCCACAAAACAAAGTTTTTGTCTTTACTATAGTCTGGCCCTCCAACAGTGAACAGTGAACTGGCCCCCTATTTAAAAAGTTTGAGGACCCCTGCAAAAGCATGAGAAAATTCTCACCACAAACATACTATTAATGTGAATATCAATAAAAGCTTTCACATATATAGTCTTAAGGTATGCAAAATACTTTACCAACAATTTCTTATTTTACCCTCATAATTATCTTGGAAGGAAAATGATTTTATTTTTGAAAATATATGGATGAGAAAATTTAAGTCATTTGTTCAGGATGCAGGAGCTGGCGAGTGATTGAGATCATATTTGAACTCACTTCTCTACTTCATGATCAGCACTCTATTATTATTACTTGTATGTATCTTATACATATATATATATATATATATATACACACACATACACATGTGTAAGTCACATATGTATAGCATTAAATGATCACAAATTTTCACGTGTGTGTGTGTGTGTGTGTGTATTTGTATATGTGTGGCTAGAATGCTGGCTCTGGAATTAGGAATATCTAAATTCAAAAAGAGTTTGTTCACTTACCAGCTATGTGATCTTGGAAAAGTCAGGAATTATTAGATTTAGGTCTATATTTGTAAAATGTGGATAATAATAGACCTTCCCTCCCTTCACAGGTTGTTGTGAGGGAAAAAAAAATGGCATAATAATTATAAAGTGCTTACCACAATGTCTGGCACTGAGTAAGCACCGTATAAATATTAGTTATTATTATTGTTAGCATGCATTTTCTTTGCCTGTATCTTATTAAAGTATGTAGAAATATAAAAAGAAAGGTATTACAAATAGAAGATGAAATATTTTCTTATGGTGGAATAAATTGAACATTGTTATTAGACTGGTATTTCCTGCCTACTACCATTTGCTTTCCTGTTCCCCTTCTAGCCTCATTCTATCTTTTTTTTATTTTTATAATGATAGCTTTTTATTTTTCAAAATATATGCAAAGTTTCAACATTGACCCTTGCAAAATTTTGCTCCATTCTTCTTCTTCTTCCTCCTCCTTTATATAGCAAATATCCAGTATAGGTCAAATATATACTCTTTCTAAACTTATTTCCAATTTTATCATTCTGCACAAGAAAAATAAGATCAAAAAGGGGGTAATGAGAGAAAAAAGCAAACAACAAGTAACAACAAAAAACCCACGAAAGATAAAAATATTTTGTTATCATCCACATTCAGTCTCCACAGTCCTCTCTCTGGATACAGATGGCTCTCTCCATCACAAGTATATTGGAATTAGCCTGAGTCACCTCATTGTTGAAAAGGTCCAAGTCCATCACAGTTGATCATCAGATAATTTGTTGCTGTGATGTACAATGTTATTCTGGTTCCATTCACTTCATTAAGCATCAGTTTATTTAAGTCTCTCCAGGGATTTCTGAAATCTTCCTTCTGATAGTTTCTTATAGAACAATAATACTCCATAACTTTCATAAATAATAACTTATTCAGCCATTCCCTAACTGGTGGACACCCAATCAGTTTCCAGTTCCTTGCCACTATAAAAAGTAGCCTCATCTGATCCTGTTCCCTTCTATGTACTCTCTGTTCTAGCTAAGCTGGCTTCATCATTATTATCTATATAAAATATCTCAACTTCCACCTCTGTGATTTTGTACTTTTGTGTGTTTCCCAATGGATGGAATGAACTACTTCATTTCTTTCTCGAGGAACATTTCATCTTTTTCCAAATCCAGTTCAGGTGCTTCTGCTTACAGAGAATCTTGCTGACATTATTTCTTGTTAGCATACACTTCTTCCTCACATCCCTTGGAATTCATTGAATATATTTTGGCTATAATTACTTGTGGACTTATTATACCTCCCATAGAATCCAAATATCCTGACGACAAGGACACTTTTTTCTTTGTAGCCTCAATACCTAATACATTATTTTGTATATAAAAGACATTGTTAATAAACTTAGGTTGAATAAATTGAATTACCAGAACAGTATGATTTAATAATGTGTTTTAATAGCTTAAAAGACTAATATGTATTATACTTCATTTAAAAAAGGAGAGCTCAAATATCCTGATGTTATAATATCAATGAACCTTGCTCTTGTTAAAGCACATCTGTAGACTCATGATTATTTCTGTTTGTTACCTTTTTGAAAGCTCACTGAAGAGCTGCAATACGACCAGAGTGTAGAGGTCTGAAACTATTGAGTCAATGCACTGAGGTCAGGACTGCCGAGCATTTGAGGCTAACTACCGATTGGACAATACTCTATGGGCATATGCTTGGAAAATGGTCCTTTCCACTATCCGTGCTGGCTCAATGATTGGTGTATACAGAGGATTGTAGGAGGGACTAGGGGGTGGAGTAAGACTAGCCAGAGTCACACTTTTTGTGGTGGACAAGGAAGAAGGTGGTTGTGGAGATTCTCTTCCATCCCTTTCACTTCTACCCCTAAAGACAAAGAATAAAGGCTAAGGACTTTTGCTTATCCTAACTGGCTGATTCTGGGGTGTATGGGTGTTAGTGTGGTCGTCACACCAGAGGAGGTCAATCTCAACAGCAAAGTATAATAGAATCTTGTCATCAAAATTCAGTGGAAAGAGCTAGGGATAGTTATCCTGGAGAAGAGAAGACTGGAGCATTTGATAGTGCCTGATATCTGTCTTCAAGTTCTTGACAGATCATCACTAAGGAAGAGAACTTAAGCTGCATCTTCTTGGGCCCAGGAAACAGAAGTAGAATAGAAGAATATAACTATTTTAAAAAAGAAATAGAAATACCTATTTAAAAAGAAGGAAATAATTATTTAGAAGAAATAGCTTTTTTTCCTAGAAGAAATACATATTTAAAAAGAAATAAATTAATGCATGCAGTCAGCATACATTTCTTCAAATTTGGAGCTCTCTAAATGCCAAATGGGTCAGGTCCTTCTGCTTTTATTTAGATCTTCAAGCAACAGAGACCTATTTGTTGAATGTCATCTAAAGCAAATGGTTGCTTAAGTATTACTAGATTCAACTCTGCTATTTTGTGATGTTTCCTTGTGAACTGAACAGCTAAGAATATGCAAAAGCTGGGATCATTATTTTGCTGTTGTTTGGCCAGTCTGCTCCACTGTGGCTTCACTGGTATTATAACACTAATTTACAAATAAACATGTATACTAATGTAAATATGTGTGTGTCCACATTTACATATTTTCCCCAAAGATATATTTTAGTAAAAAAAAAAAAAAGTGTTTTTTTTTAAAAGCAAAAAGAAACATTCAGATTGTTTTAGGCTGTGTATCATGGGAAACATCTGGATATTGGGAAACATCTGGATATTACATGAAACTTTTCAATTTTCATTGAAATAATCAGTGTCACATCTACAGCATGCTTCTATGGCAGTCAAGTCATGTACATTAACTCAGTCGACTTATTGCTTCTGCCTGGGACCCAATGGTTTCCAAATGCACCATTTTGATAATTGTTTTCCAGGCCTGAAGGCAAGATAAGGCATCACGATGTCTCTCCAGGAGCTTATTACTCTCTCCTTGTCAGATTCAGTGTTTCTGACTGGTTTAGCACTCTCTGCCTAACTCTTCACTGTATTACATTACATGCCAAGTCTCAAACCATAATAAAACCAAAGGGAGTGGGGGAGACAGGCTGGGGGAGGGGGAACAAGATGAAATTCAGCTAAATGGTTTTTGCCGACATTTCTTGTCTGGTTTCATTCACAGAGTTTGGACCCCTGGAGTTTTACAATCCATTTGAAATTCAAAGGGATTGCACTGTGAGTGCACACAAATGTGAGTACTGGCACCAAAGGGGGAAAAGAAAGTTGTTCTTATTCTTGTATTTTCTGGAAAGAAACTTTGTCAAAACAGCTTTGGCAAAGAGGCCTGGGGTGATCTGTTCCCAAATAAGACCAAAAAATTATTCATACCCAACCCATATGGGCAAACCAAGGAAAGATGCTAGACTCTAGGAATTTGCCTTCCCTGAGCATCATGGGACTTCATAGTCAATATCTTTTTAAGTGCCACAATGTTTCTCCCGAGTGCCCTCAATAGTGTCACTTTCTCTACCCCGTGGACCTCGCTGATATTAGACCGTAGTATGAACCTTCTGGCTGATGCTGGCACTTTTGCAGTAAGAAGAGTTCAGGATATGATTCATAAAGTGTGATTCATCACCCTTAAATGCTCTAATTATATAAATTCCAGCCTTCAATGCATCCTCTAGGCACTCTTAAGAAAACTAATAAACACATTCAACCAGCGCCAAAAGCTATAATTCTCCAGCTCGCTGATGAAATTTTAAACCAGTCCCTCAGTTTGGGTCGACATTTCAGAATGAAAGCAGAGAGAACTGATAAACATCCCAGTGCACCTTGAAGGTCACAGCATCAGATTTGTCCTCCCCCCAAGCCGGAAGCTGTAACCTCCCATCGTTGAGGTCTATTTTCATATTCATGCCTTGCTGCAATTTTCTCAGTTGCTGCTTCAAATAAATAAACTATAAGTGTTTATGGTGCTTAGTGACCTTCTGGCACCAATAGCTCCATTATTTTGGCAGAAAATCCAGTTCCCTCTTCTTCACTTTGTGGGAGAATAACATTCCTCTTCATCGTCCACGGGAGCTGCTCAAAATTACAAGGCAGTTAAGTCACTTAACTCCTAAACCAAAGGATTCAAGGGTTTGGAATTTTTTTGCATTAGGCAAACAAGGGAGGGTCAGACTTCTTACAAAGTTCCTGTTTTCTCAGAGTACAATGTGGTATACGTTCCCAAAATGCATTATTCCCTTCTACATGAGGCAATTACTGTAATTACAAATGATAATGTCATGCTTTCTTCCTAATTAGTCTGCCTATTCCCAGTCTTTCCCCTCTCTAATCCATGCACTATACAGCTGGCAAAATCATCTTGTTCTACAGTTCTGACCACGTGACAGCCATGTACAAGAAAGTTCACTAACTAGCTTGCAATTGCTTATAGAATAGATTAGCTCCTCTTCTTCTTAGTATATAAAAACCACACCAGTTTGGCTCTAGTCTTATCTTCTCAAATTCTTTTACCATTCATATACTTTCTAAACAAATGATCTCTATTAATATTCCTTGTCCATAGCCTTCCCTTTACCATCATTGAGACAACTGCACAGATTGCCCTCCACATTGGAAATTGCTTTTCTCCTCCCAACTTCTACGATAATGATCTTCTTTCTACCTTTTATTAGGTCCTCACCTCTTTGAAGAATGAGCTATTAGACTCTGTGAGTCGATTAGACTATGTGAATTCTTAATTTTGCCTTTTGAGAAAATTTTTGGTATTCTCTGATTGTGTGAATGTGTGTACCTATAGATACATATGTAGAAATATATCTATCTAAATGTATATAATTTATAAAACTGTAATAGGAATAGGTCAGTAATTTCATTGCTATAGCAATAATAATTTTTAGGAATTTCTGATTAAGTCTCTCGACCAATGCAGATCTTCATTATTCTGCAATTTGTATCATTTTTTTTTTACCTGGGCACTAAAAGATTAAATGACTTGACTTGAGTCATACAGTTTGTATTCAACTTCCACAGTGGGTGTTAAACTTGGTGTTTAAACTTAGGTCAACCTGAATTTCGAAATTTGAGAGTTGGCCATCTCATCTAATCACAATGGAAAGTTAATCTAAGCATAGGAAGCTTCTTGTCTACAACATATCATTTCCTCTCACCTTTTTCTAGTGGAAGAATGGCAGAATCTCAGAGAAGGGAAAGGGCTCAGAATTATTTAGTGCAAACCAGAGTGGAATAATAATTCCCTGTATAGTGTGCCAAAAAATGATCATATGCCTCAATTGTACTTCCAATATCTCCAATTAGGGGAAAAATCTCTAATTGCTAAGGCAACCCAGTGTACATGTGGATAGCAATAATGGTTTGAATTTTTTTTCTGACATCACAAATAAATTGACTTCTTTAAAATTCCCTTCCCCTCACATTCATTATTCTCAGCTATGCCCTCTGAGTCCAAGCAGGATAAGACCATTTTCTCTGAAAAATAGAATCCCTTCAAGTCAAGTCAATTAGGGTTTATTATGTTCCAAATATATACCTAATATATCCCAAGCTCTGGGGAGATAAAGAAAGGTAGAAAAACAGCTGTTTCTCTCAGGGTGTTTACATTCTAATCAGGAAGGAGACAGCAGGCAAATAACTACATATAACCAAAAAGGAAAAAAAATAGGGTTAGGATTATATATTAGGGTGTATATATATATTAGGGTTTTACATAATATATATATATATACATATATATGTATTATTAGGGTTATATATATTTAAGTATATACAAATATATAACCATATGTATACATGTTATATAGGTGTGTGGATATATTACATATACATACACACATGTACATTTATACATGTGTGTATGTATATATTTAGATAGATCTATATGTTTATCTCTGCATCTATCTATCCTAACATTTATATACTATTTGTTATGTAAATGTGATTAACACTTTGCAATTATTATTTCATTTGAACAATCCTAGATGGTAGGTGTTGTTTTTATGCCCCTTTTACAGATGAAGAAACTAAATTAAGTAGTATTTTGTGTATGTGTGGACACAGATAAACATGTATGCATATATGAATGTCACTGTATGTATGTATGTTCCTGTAAACATATCTCTATAGAATGATAAAATGGAGATAATCAATACAGGTACAACACTACTATTAAAAGAATCATAAAAGACTTCTTATAGAAATTTTAGATAGTTCTTTCCATTGTGTTTTTGGTATAAAAATAAATTTAAAAAGTGCTTGAAGATAAAAAAAAAAAACTCCAAATGAGCTTTCTATGCAGCAAATAAACTAGAAGTATCAAGTATTACATCTTTTGGTGTGGACAAACCCAAAGCTTCTAACCTTTGAACTCAACTTTAAGAGCCTCACAAATGGATCTGAAACTGAGTCAAACATTTAACCTGCCCACAGAGTATGTTCAATCATCTATTCTGAAGGCAGGATTTATTTCTGAAAATGAATTAACAATCTATTCCACCTCTGAATTCCATATTAAAATTAACTATTTTTTTTTGTTTCAGAATGTGGCTTATTTTCACCTTGTAGCTTCTATTCGTCTATGCCATCCCTAGTTGCAGAAACTTGTTAGGAAATCAGAAAAATCAAAGAGATAATACTACATTGTGCTGAGTTTTCAAGAGAAGAATTGGATCAATTGAAGCATGTTTTGATTCTCTGTACCATTTTTGTTTTTGTTTTGTTTCTAATCTCAAAGAACAAATGAATTAACTTCCTTTTTTATTTACAATAATATATAGTATATACTTGTGACTAACTTCAAGCAGCATAAGCGATCTCTAAAAGTTATATTTAAATAAATAATATATTGTCACATTATAACCTTTAGTAAAGATATGAGTACTAAGTTTAGGGCCAGGGAACCTCAATTTATATCATAGGCCTGTCACTAATGTGCAGCTAGTTTTCTTATTTGAAAAATAATGGGTTTGGCCAAAATGACATCTATGAGCCTTTTTAGATTTCAACCTGTGAGCCTACAACCCTGTGATCTTTCAGGTCATGGGATGAATGTGAATCTGGTCAAGTTAGATCTGTCTGACAAGCACTTATTAAATGATTGTTCATTTGACTTGACTTGAAGGGGTTGCTATGCTTCAGGGGAAAAAAAAATGGTTTAAGGTTCTTTGTTTCCTCCTCTATAAATTTTGCATAATACCTTCAGTCTTGCATAAAATCTACCACCAGTCCTTATCAGCACATTTAATAAGTGATCCTTGGCTTTTGAAAACTATGTTATAAGGATACAAGATTTTGTAAATGTTTTAGTGCTATAAGGGCTTTAAAGATAAATATTTAAATATTAAGATTATTGTGAATGGACTAGCCATTTGGCGATTAAATTTGCTTGCTGTTTATTTGTTTATTTTGCCCAATATAATAAAATGAATTAAAGATAAGCTTTCTCAATAATCTCCATCTCAATGACTTTAACCTAGTGAAAAGATTAAAATATATTGTTTTGTTTTGGGGGTGTTTTGGGGGAGAGATTATTTTTAAAATATTAATGAATTTCAATTTAAGAGATGCCATCCTAAACATAAGATGACCATTCAATGAGCAGTGAGTGGATATATGATCAAAGTAAGCAAGTAACATCATTAGCATTGTTGCTATAAAAGGAATTATAAAGCAAAGGGGAAGTAGAATCTCAATGGCTCATGGGTTCTCTTTAAATAGTCAATAAAAGATCTGGCCATGTTATTTTTATTATACATTTAAAGATAAAAGCATCATTTCCTATTGGTTTTTACATGTTGCAATGTGAAGTATAACTTTTTAACCAAAAAAAAGTACATGGAGGTAACTGAATTGTTCATTGACAGTTGCAGAATAGAAAAATTCTATGGGTTCCATAGACTTCTCAAATTAAATCAATATATATTTTGATAACCCAGACTATTCAACCATTATGAGAAGAGGTGATAAAAGAAAAACAGACATTAGAAAATGTAGCTCAATAATATGAAATGAGAGAACAAATAAATCTAGACAGTAAGAAGCTTTATGCAAGGATATCATAGATACTTTGAAAAAGTATACAAAGTCATTGCAAATGGTGAGAACCAAGTGACAACACATAAAATGAAATTGATTTTATAATAATGGACAGGAAATGATGGGCTACTAATGTGTGACTCATTCTGAATCAACTGAATTTGTACATTCAGATGACCAGCTTGTTCCATTAAAGATCACAAATATATAAAAGTAGAATAAAAATGATACAATGGGTATAGTATGCAATTAAAATAACTCAAACCAGACTTATTTAACCACATTAATGATGCCCCCAAATAAGTAATAGATAGAGGAAACAATATCCACAGCAATAAAAATAACCATACACATAATTTTAAGATTATGAATGAATGGTCAAAATCAGGAAACTAAATTATCCTAGCAAGATAGCAATAGATATAGAAGATTTACAAATAGATACATAAATGAATGATATAGACTTATCTATTTATAAATTTGTCAAAAGACAGAGATAGAGACAAAAAGAGATAAAGACAGATGAAATAGCTTTGTGATGATTTATATTCTTGAATTGAGTAATATCAGGACTATTTTATATCCTGTGCAGCTCGGTACCTGGAATAAAATATATAAAAAATAATGAAATTCCCTACTTTCAATACATGGGAATGAGATAAGATTTATTATTTTTAATAATAGTGATGGTGTTAAAGATGTTGTTAATACACTTTGCATAAATCTGCTATTCTTACCGTCCTCATCCATTCCCCAAAACCAAATTCTATAAGTAAAATTTTCTCAAACAAATTTTTCCTCCTGGTTATTTCAACCCATTATATTTTATTTTTAAAAAATTGAATAATAACATCTACATCTACAATAACATTAAGGTGTGAGAGAGGAATATATTTGGAGAATGGGAAAGGCATAAATTATCTGCCATAAAAGAGGCAAGAAAAAGCTTTTACAATGGAGGTGGAAAAGGGAAGGGCAGAAGGAGTGAGTGAATCTTGCTCTCAACAGAATTAGGTCAAAGTAGAAATAACATACTCATCCAATATGGGTATAGAAATCTATCTTATTGTAAAGGAAAGTAGGAGGGAAAGGAATATGAGAAGGGGGGCAGGTAATAAAATACAGGACATATTGGGGGAGGGAGTGTTCAGAAACAAAGAAGAGGAACAGGGTGAAAAGAGAGATAATAGAATTTAGAGAGGAAAATAGATTTAGTAATCATAAGTATAAAATGAATTTCGAAGCACTTTTCTCTTATGAGGACCTTATTTTTCAAATGTGCATGAAACAGAGCCACATTTATTAAAAATAAGAGCTATATCAAATTAATGAATAATCAAAAGTTATGAACTATTCCCAAAGGGCTACAAAATCATGCATATCCTTTGGCCTAACAATACCACTACTAGGCATGAATCCCAAAATAGATTTTTGAAGGAAAAGGAAAAGGAATTTTATATATATATATATATATATATATATATATATATATATATATATATATATATATATATATATATATACACACACACACAGCTGTTTTCTCATGGTAAAGAATTGGAATTTGAGGAAATGCCTATTAATTGCAGAATGGCTTAATTAATTGCTATATGTGATTTTGATGGAATATCATTTTTCTATGGAAACCAATGAGCAGGATGCTGTCAAAGAGAGTTTTCTGAAGCCTATGCCAGGTGGCTCAGTGGATAGATCCTAAAATTAAAAACAAACAAACAAACAAACAAACAAACAAAAAACTAGATCCTATCTGGTCTCATACACCTACTATCACTATGATTCTGTAGAAGTCACTTAACCTCTATTTGTGTCAGTTTACTTTGCTGTACAATGGAGCTCAATAACAGTAGGATCTGTTTATTTTATTATTATGAGTGTCAGGTGAGATAATATTTATGAAATTATTAGCATAATGCCTGGTACACTATAAGGTAATCACAAATGATTGTTTCCTTTCTTTTCCCATCTATCAGAGCAGAGCAAGCATAGGAAATGTCCACCAATCTCTACAGATCTAGCACAGCAGACAACATGGCAGACCATATCTTTAGAGCTGCCTGACTTCTTTGGAAAAAAAAGTTTTCTCACTTTGCTCAAAGGGCTATCAAACTGTGCTTCCCCTTTAATCCAGCAGGACCATTATGGGATCTGTATCCCGAAGAAATCATAAAGGAGAGAAAAGGACCCACATGTGCAAAAATGTCTGTAACAACTCTTTTTGTGGCGGCAAAGAATTGGAAAATGAGTGGATGCCCATCAATTGGGGAATGGCTGAACAAGTGGTGATACATGAAGGTAATGAAATATTTTGTTCTATAAAAATGATTAACAGGATGATTTTAGAAAGCCTGGAAAGATTTACATGAACAGATGTTGAGTGAAACAAACAGAACCAGGAACACATTGTATACAATAACAGCCAGAATGTGCATGATCAACTATGAAAGATTGGGTTCTTCTCAGTGATTCAGTGATTAAAGGCAATCCCAATAAATTATGTGTAGAAAACATCATCTGCATCCAGAAAAAGAACTAAGGGGATTAAATGTAAATTAAACACATGATGTGCTCACTTTTTTCTCTCTCCCATAGTTTGTCCCTTTTGATCTGATTTTTTTTTCTATCCCAACATAATTGATAAAACAATGTGTATTACAATAAACTAAAAAAGGAAATAATTCAACTAATGCTCAAAAAAGAAAGAAAAAAAAGTTTCTCAATCAGTACAAACCAAAGCAAGGTTTAAATCTGCAAGAAAAGACTCAGCAATGACTATGGCATGCTAGGGGAAAATATTTTTAAGTAAGATCAGGGTAGAAATGTCTCCAAAACATGGCGGTTGCTTAATTTAACCAAGCCTTTTCCATTCTCTCAATTTCACTTTTCCCTTCTGTAAAATGAGGAGATAGACATTTTCCTTTCTTCTATATCTGTAAATGATACAATCAGGAATCTTTGAATTTGTACAAAACAGAAGCTCTCACATCCCAAACAAATTATATGGTTGTCATGAATTATTTAAAGTGAGTTACCATATTTTTGTTATTGTTGTTGTTATTCAGTAGCTTCAGTTGTATCCAACTCTTATGTAACCCTATTTTGAGGTTTTCTCAGCAAAGATATTGAAGTAATTTATCATTTCCTATTCCAGCTTATTTTCAGAGATGGAACCAAAGTAAACAGTGTAAAGTGACTTGCCCAAAGTCACACAGATAGTAAATCTCTGAGACTAGCTATAAACCACAACTGATTCCAGACTCAATATTCTAGCTACTGTGTCACCTAGCTGCCTGAGTTATATCATAAGTGTGTTCATTTAAAATCAGTTTCATCATAATGTAATTGAAATACCAAACATCAAAAGATTCTATAAGAAGTTATAATTAATAGTGCTCTGTGTTTATAAAGGGTAAGTAATAATTATGGTGATCATGGAAATGATGCATAGCTAGACCAAATTCAAAACTGTTGCAGAATGAATTCATTATTTTTTGCTAAAATTCAATAATCCATCTACAAGGTTATAAATATAATATAAAAGAAGTGATGCACCATGATATACACACACACACATATATATCCTGAATAATGCATCTCTGCACACATGCACACATACACAGAGAGAGACAGAGACAGAGAAGCAGAGAGAGACACAGAAAGCCTAGTAACTTTACCCTGATTTCAAATATCTGATTTATAGATGTTATCTTATCATGGAATCAATGAAAATGAGCAAGAGAAAAAAGCTTTCCTAGAAATCTAGTACAAATCATACAATAACCGTCTATTATAACAAATGTCCATTTTCAACCTTTTTTCCATCTCCTTCTCTGTCGAGATCTCTCTCTCACTGATATTTTTGTAACTGTGTGACCTTAGGCAGGTGACATTTTACTGGTTCTCAGTGCCTCACCCAGAGGGGGGGAAAGGAAGCTCACTAGTTGGCATTAAAGGCCCCTTCCAGCTCTAAATTTCTCATCTCTGATTTCCTCTCACATCACTGAAATTTTGATATTTGTTTGAAAAATGGTTTTCTAAATGAAAGTGTTTTGGGTTGCTCAGTTCAAAGGTACCCTTTTCTGAGCCCTGGAGCTCACAGCTCCTGATTGTTTATTTATTTATTTATTTATTTGCCCCTGAGCATTACCACTCAGTTGCAAAGAGAAAAGGAGAGGTAGGAGCCCTTTGATTCCTGAAAGCCTCCCATGGTCCTCTTTATTTGAAGAGAAGTGAAGTTTATTCATTTGCATTTATTTTGAGATTGTGCTATAACTGAATTGTGTCCTTTTTCTTCTAACTTTTTCAAGGAACCTGCTGTGAAGACAGGCACTCATCTTTATTGACATGGGCCATGTTTACAGACTTTCTAGGTATACAGTATGGGAATCAATTCTTGTGAGATTGGCCAAAGTTAATTATCAGAAACTGGTTGGTAGTGATGATTAATTTAAGACTTTGCATCTACTTCTGAGATTAAAAACAATAAAATTCAAATATTTTGGATGAATAACTTGATTTTGTAATGATTCATGTGGTGAGCAACTAGGTTTCCTTTGCTTTAGCAAACTTTCATCAAATAAATTTCTAAAATTGAAGCAATATGATTCAATCGATTGCAACTTCTATGTGAGCAAGCATCCTTTGTGCTTTCTGACAATGGATACTAATTTTTTTTTGATGACCTCCCATAAATGTGAACTCCCTAACTCCCAAGATAACTTACTAGGGTTTAGAATTTTCCTCCCGTTAGGGGAGATGTAACATTTAAAACTATTTTTAAAAACCATTCTCTCCCCTCAAGTCAAAAATGACAACAAAATAAATAAATAAAAGCAAAAACAAACCAAAAACTCTGTGGTTTTGGATTTAGGAGAACTTGACTTGAAATCCATACACACATAATCCCACCAACTCATCCTAGATTTGCCCCATTAAATTAAACAGAATACATCAAATCCCTATTCCACATGACAGCTTTCCAAATACTTGAAAACATTACCCTATGTTTTATTCAAATTAACATTTTTTTCCCATTCAAGTCACCAAGATTTATTATGCTCCCACTATGTAGCAAGCATTGTGTAAATTGGGAAAAGCAAAAACAAAACAAAAATTAACATAAAAACAAAACAACAAAAACAACATAAAAAAATGAGATATTCTTGACCTCTTTCACCCTCCTGGTTGACCATACACACACACACACACACACACACACACACACACACACATGCCTCTCTCTCTCTCTCTCTCTCTCTCTCTCTCTCTCTTTTTCTGTAACTCACCATGGTCCTTTAAAAATAGGATATGTAGATCCAGAAAGTATAAGTAACAGTAGTGATAGTTGTCATCTTAGTAACACTGGACATTTAAAGCATTTGGAATCCTACAAATTTTTTGAGATGTTTTGATGTGCTTAATCTCCAAAACAACCTGATATAGAAATTGTTCCATCTATCATCATTCTTAATTTTTCAAATAAGAAACCTGATGCTCAAAGGTTATAGAATGTCCCAAGTATGGAAATGAGGGAGAATCAATGGCAGATCTCCATGACCACAGTAGAACTCTGTCTCCTAAGAGATCAAGCATAAGGAGAGAAAGGTTTAATATACAGTATGTTTAAGTATGCTCAAATAGTAGAGAAACATCAAATTAAAAAAAAATTAAGAGCTCAATTAAAATTATTCTAAAATAATTTTTTTACATGTCACTACTTGGCTCCATGTCAGCGTGAATAGTTTCAAACAACATTGTTCTTGTGACAGCTAGTAAGACATGATTCAAATACTGTCTGTTTTATTTACTAGATTTTAATAATTTAGTTTCTAGTAGACTTAGTAACTTCATTTGAAAATGGGGATAATAATAGCTCCTAACTCACAAGACTATTGTTGGGGAAAGTGAGATAATGTGTGGAAAATATTTTGTAAATCTTAAAGCGCTCTCTCTCTCTCTCATATATATGTCAAAAGTGCCAACAATGAGTCATTTAAGCTATTTCAGGACTCCAATTCATTTTAATGTAATTTTAGTGGCATAGAATATAGAACATGACCCTAGAATGAAGAAGATTAGAGTTCCAATCTGCCTGTGGTAGGTAATGGGTGCATCCCTTAAACTCCCCAATCTTCAGCTGTGTTATGTTGAAAAAAAGAGTAAGATTATATGCATTGTTGAGTTATATAGTATGTAAAACGTGCTTTGAAAAAAACATAATGTAAAAAGGTTTGGGAACATTCTGTATAAATGTCACCTATAGTCCATACATGAATGGTGGATGACTATGTGTTTTTCTGACCATAGATGCACACATATGCATCCATCATATGTATGGATTAGTTAGTTAATACATTGTTGTCCTTTGTTCTCAAAAGGGACTGAAATGACATCAATATGTTAGTTAAATTACAGTGTTTTTGACTGTAGCTGATCAAACCAACATGAGTTCAGAGTGCTCTGCTACAGGTCAGACACAAATAGTCTCATGGACATTTGGGATGGATTCTCTAATTTAACACATCTTGAGTTTCTTCTGTACTAATTCAATTCAGCTGTGCTCATAGAGTACAAGACCTTCTCTGATGAGGGCAAGCCATGCTGGGTGTGCCAGTGTCTCCCATGTCAAACAATCAGTTATAAAATTCTTAGGAGCCTTTGGGCTTTTGTATGTATACATTTGTGTGCACACAGCTTAGTGATTTAGAGTTCTAGACATTTTGAACTCAAATCTGGCCTCACACCCCTATTAGCCACGTGACCCTGATTCCTGTTTGTCTCAGTTTCCTCATCTGTAAAATGATCTGGAGGAAGAAATGGCAAACCACTCCAACATTTTTGCCAAGGAAACCCAAATGATATCATAAAAAGCTATATACTACTGAAATGACTGAACAACAGAAACACAATATACATGTATACATACATATATGTAATAAGTTTGCATGCAAAGGCATTATATGTACATGTATAGTGAAAAATAAAATTTAATAAAACATTATGCTTCATTAGTTTCTTAATTTCTGACTTGATTTTTAGTTTTAATTATTCAATTCCTCTACTTTTTCTTATTCCATTGTGATAATTATCTCTCCAACTCCTTTATTTCCCTTCTATTCTTTATTGACAAGAGAAATATAAACAGATGTGATAACTTTCCAGTTGACATCTCATAGCACTGCAGTCTCTAGTCTACTAGTCATATCCCAGGAACATGCTGCTATGTCCTTGAATGAGATGTGAAAATTTCATTTGTTGGATTATTAGAAAGCATTAGCATACATTTCAGTTAACTAATGGATTATGCTTAGTTCCACTGTGGACTTTTCCACAAAGAACCTAACTATTTAATTGACAAATAGCAATTACTCATGTCTGTGTATGATTTGATAGCTTATTCCATTTGGTAGCATCAATAAAATTACAAACTTGTGTATCTATAATAACTATACATCTGCATTTCCTCATAGTGTGGTAAAATTTGATTTTTTTGCTGAACGGCATTTGACTAGGGATCAAATTGAGAATCAGAGAAGGGAAGAATCCACAATTCCATACTTGGGGAGCCATAACCTGAACCCATTTTTCATGTCAAGCCTAAAATTTTGTTTTCTTTTTCTCCGTAGTACCCTATTTGTATGAGATCATAAGAATAGAACTTATCATTTTAAAAATGCATTCTCAGCTTAATCACCTCACAATTTGGTGATCTTTTTTAATATATCTCTTGAAAAAATGCCCATAGTCAGGGGCAATATAATGTGGAGAACAGAGATTTTTTTTTAATTGAGGAAATTTAGGGTTAAATTGCTCCATAAGATATTTTCTATCTATATAATCTTAGACAAATTGTATAACATAGCTCAAAATCAGTTTCCTCTAAACCCTCTCTCTAAAATGGGAGCAATGAAAAATGTAGTATTTGGCTCAGAAGATTATAATAGTATTAAGAGATAATGTAATCAAAGTGTTCATGAATGTTGGTCTTTGAACTTCAACAATCATTTTTTTTTTTTCTTGAGGGAAAGGCAATCAAAGACACGATAATGAGGTGTTTTCACTTTTGTTTGATTCTTCTTTTGCAACATGATTAATATAAAGATATTTTTAACATGATTACATATATATATAATGGATACCAATTATTTGCAATCTTGGGGAGGAAAAAGGGTATAAAATTTAGAACTCAAAAATCTTACAAAAGCAACATTGAAAAGTTTAGATGAAATTGAAAATACTTTAAATAAAAAAATAATTTTCAATTGAGATATACTTACTATATTATAGTTATGTATAATTTTTTTGGGGGGAAAAGCTTATTAACTTGGAAAAAATAAGAAATATACTTGTCAAGTGCTTTAGATTTTTTTATTTTATTTTGAGAATAGAGCTTTTTTTGATGATGCATTTCTCTCTTTTTTTACATGTTTTATAACTTTCCATAAGTGTCTCCACTTCCCAGAAAACCTTTCTCTTATAACTTATAGGTTTATGGTATATTTGAAAAAGATAAATTAAATAAGTAAGCAAGCAATTAAAAAATAAAGTTGTGAAATTAACAACCATTAGTCACAAAAAATACTTCAATTTACAAAGAAAAATAAACGACTCATATAAGAAACTATTGCCATCTGCTCTGTATGATCATTCTTCCTGAACAAGAGTTGATATGTATGGGAAAACAACAACAACAACATGAACAACAATTCCAAAGACCTTTCCATTGATTCTCTAAGCTCATCACCCATGCACAACAACTAAAAATCAATCCGTTGCATATAATCTGAAGCAGCTGATATGGGAACTTCTCAGGTGATAAAAGGCTCTCTTTTAATGGAGGTTGGCACGATTTCTACAAGTCCTAATGTTATTTACATAAAGTACTGAAAGACATGAATTTGAACTCAGATTTTGCAAGTTGCAAAGTGCAAGTCATCATGATTGGGAGCAACTGTGGTATTATAAGGAGTATTAATAAGGAGAACCATTTTCCTATTAATTCCATGAAGTCCTCTTGAATCAGTACACCATAGACATCTGTTCTTTGCCCCATCATGCTTGTATAGTGGCGAGTTATCTTAAAAGACCTTCAGTACAGTGTCCAAGTGAAAAGCCTTGAGAAGCAATGTGAAAAAGTAAATAGAATACCAAATTTTCATTAGGAAGAAGTAGGGTCAAAATCTGTCTCAAACATTCACAAGATGTGTGATGCTGGAGAAGTCATATAGCCTCCCTGGGCTTCAGATTCCTGATCTCTAAAATGACGAGGTTGAACTTCATGGCTTACAAAATCCTATCCTGAAAATGTCTTATCTGAGGATGGATCCAAGATGACAGAGTAAAGTCAGAAAGTTGCTCCAGCTATCCCAGTTTCTCTTGAAAACTACATGAAACCAAGTCTCTTAATACAATATGACAGAATGAAACCACTCTTCAGCTCATGAAATATTGGAAGGATTTCAAGAAAGGTCAGACTCACTGGGGTGAAATATGTGTTCAGTCCAGTTCAGATAGAGTCTGAGAAAGCCAGTGAGAGGGTTTGACTAAGACCTGACTCAGTAGAGAAGTGGCCTCTGTGCTCAAAGCCCAGGCTCAGAGATGTACAGGTAGCTTGGGATAGTGTTCCCTTTACCCTGGGAGGATAGTTTGATGACAAATGTAAAAAAAAGAGGAAATATCAATAGAAAAGGAAAGAAAATAAGCAAGAAACAGAAAAGAATCTTGAAGAAAGATACAATGGTTCCAAAGAAGACCAAAACACCAACTCAGATGGCATAACGTCCACAGAGGAAATCTCAAAGAATGATATGAATTGGTCTTAAGCCCAAAGAAAATTCTCGGAAGTACTTAAAAAGACATTAAAAGGTAAATAAGAGAGGTTAAAGAAAATATGAGAAAAGAAATGAGAGACATGCAAGAGAGATTTAATAGCTTGGAAAAAGAAGGCAATTCCTTAAAAAATCTAACTCACGAAATGCAAAAGAAAATCCATTAAAGAAAACACCTTCAAAAATTAATAAAATGGAAATAGAGATATAAAAGCTAACCAAAGAAAATCACACATTCGAAGTGGAATCCTCATGGTTTATGAGGATAATGCATCCATGGAACATCAAGTCAAACAAACTAAAAAGAATGAAAAACTGGAAGAAAATAAAGAATACTTAATGGGAAAAACAGCTGATCTGAAAAATAAGACTCAGAAGAGACAATTTGAAAAGTATTCATTTACCTGAAGGACATGATCAAAAACAGGAGCCTGAATAGCATTTTCAATAGGAAAATGGCCCTGATACTCTAGAAACAGAAGGGGAAATAGTTGTTGAAATAATCCATTGATCACCTCAGGAAAGAACTTCCATGAGGAAAATCATAAGGAATAATTTTGCAAAAATCCATAACTACAATCTCAAGGAAAATACTCTACAATTTGTCCAAGAAAGGAATTCAAATACTAAGGAACAATAGTCAGGATTACCCAGGATCTGGCAGTTTCTATAATAAAGGATCAGTATTTCTGGACTACCATATTCAGGAAGGAAAAGAATCTGAGGTTACAGCTAAGAATTAACTACCAGCCAAACTGAGCATCATCTTTTAGGGGAGGCTATGGATATTCAATGAAGTAAGAGACTTTCAATAATTTCTATTGAATACACCAGAACTAAAAAAGAAAATTTAATCTTCAAACAAAAGACTCAACAAAATCATAGAAAGTTAGAGGGAAATGTATATATATATATATTAAAGTTTAAAATTTTTTACATCCCTAGATAGGAAAATGATATATGTTATTCTTGAAAACTGTATCTGTTACTGGGGCAGATGGAGAAGGCCATCACATGGAAGGAGTGTTTGGTTGAAAATGGACTCTCATGTGATAATATCAAAAAAAAAATAATGGATGGGAAAAGGCCTGTATTAGGACAAATCAGATCACATGAAGGTGTACAAAAGAATTATTGCAATGGGGGTAAAGAGAGTAAGGGAATGAGCATTGTCTAAAGCTTGATCTCATCAGTTTTGACTCAAAGAGGGAAAAACTTAATCACACAGTTAGGCTTAGAATTTTAGCTAACCCAATAAAGACACAGGAGGAGAAAGAGGGGAAAAGGGGAGAGGCTGCATAGAAGGCAGAACAGAAATATTAAAAGAAAGGGGAAAGAGAGAACAGGAATGGTGATAGTTGGATAGTAAGTGGGGCATGAAAAAAAAACACTATTAAGGACAGGGGGTAAAGAGGAAAAAAGTATATTAAGGAGAGAAAATTTGATAGAGGGATTCGAAGCTGGTAATCATAATTGTGAATGTGAATTGGATGAACTCTCCCATAAAATGGAAGTGAAGAGTGAATTTAAAAACAGAATCCTACAATATATTGTTTAGAAGAAACACATTTGACACAGAGAGACACAGAACAAATAAAGGTGTAAGTCTGGATCATAATTTATTATACTTCAGTTGCAATAAAAAAAGGAGTAACAATTCTCATGTCAGATAAAGCAAAAGCAATATATATATATAATTAAAATAGATGAGAAAGGAAAGTACATCTTGTTAAAGGGTGCTATAAACAATATAGTAGTAAATATTGTAGATATATAAGCACCAAGTGATAAAGCAAATAAATTTCTACAGAAGACATTAAGGCAGTTACAGGAAGTAAGAGTAAAAGTATATTATTTGAGAACTTCAACCTTCCCCTCTCAGAATCAGATAAATCCAACCACACAATAAACAAGAAAGAAAAAAGGGAGGTTAATAGGATGCTAGAAAACCTACATATGTTAAACATTTAAAGAAAATTAGATATAAATAGAATAGGGCCATGGAAAGATAGACTAAAAACCAATTGGATATTAAATAATCTAATTCTAAAGAATGAGTTGTTCAAACAACAAATCACAGAAACAGTCCATAATTTCATCCAAGAGAATGACAATAATGAGACAATCTAACAAAACCTATGGGATGCAGTCAAAGCAGTTCTTAGGGAAAATTTTATATCTCTAAATAGTTACATGAATAAAATGGAGAAAGAAGAACAATGAATTGGACATGCAACTAAGAAAGTTAGAAAAATAGCAAATTAAACCCCTGCAATCAAATAAAGAAATCAAAATTCTGAAACACAAAGAAGAGATTAATAAAATTGAAATTAAGAAAAGTATTGAGTCAATTAATAAAGTTAAGAGTTGCTTTTATGAAAAAACAAACAAGGAAATAAATAAACCTTTAGGCAATTTGATTACATAAAGATATGAAAAAAAATTACCAACATCAAAAATGAATACAGTGAACTTAATAGCAATGGAAAATAAATTGAAACAGTAAATAGGAGCAATTTTGCCCAACTGTATGTCAGCAAATCTGACAATCTAACTGAAATAATGAATATTTTTAAAATATAAATTTCCCAGATGAAAAGAAGAGGAAACAAATTACTTAAATAGTACCATTTTAGAAAAAAAAAAGATATTGAACAAGTTATCAATGAGCTCCCCGAGGAAAAAAATCTCCAGGGCTAGATGGATTTTCACATGAATTCTACCAAACATTTAAAGAACAATTAATTCTAATACTATGTACATTATATAGGTAAAGAAGGAGTACTGCCAAATTACTTAAATGACACAAATGTGGTACTAATAAATAAACCAGGAAGAGTGCAAAAAGAAAAAAAAAAGAAAATTAAAGTTCAATCTCCCTAATGAGTATCTATCTAAAAGCACCAGTAAACATTATTTGTAATAAAGAAAAGCTGGATGCATTCACAGTAAGATTAGGAGTGAAATGAGTATTCCCATTATCACCACTATTATTCAATATTGTTCTAGAAAGTTTGACTTTAATAATAAGAAAAGAAAAAAAGTAATTTGAAGAATTAGAATAGGCAATGAGAAGATAAAATTCAGTCTTTGCAGAGGATATTGTGATATACTTAGAGAATTTTAGAAAATCACTAAAAAACCTACTGAAAACAATAGCTTTAGTAAAATTTCAGGATATAAAATAAGCCCACATAAGTCATCAGCATTACCATGACTTGACAAAGCCCAGCAACACGAGATATAAAGAAAAAATTGGTATCTCTCTTCTTGAGAAATATATCTGTTACTGGGGCAGACAGAGGAAGGTATCACTATCAATTGTTTGTGGGTATGCTGAGCTAATATAATAAAAAATGACAATTCTGTCTAAATTGCACTCATTCAATGCCATACAAAACAAAAATTATTTACAGAGCTAGGAAAAAAATTATAGCAAAATTCATCTGGACAAACAAAAGATCTAGAATATTAAGGAAATTAATGAAAAATAATACAAAGGATGCTGGCTAAATACCAAACCAAAACCTATATCATAAAGCAGCAGTCATCAAAATCAATTGGATATGGGTTAAGAAACAATAGTGGATCAGTGGAATAGGTTAGATACATATGACATGATATTTAATGCCTATAGTAATCTATTATTTGATAACCCCCCACACTCCAGCTTCTGGATTTTACTATTTCATAAAAAGTGCTGAGAAAACTAGAAAATAAAATGTCAGAAACTCAGCATCTCATAGAACATAATAAAGTAACATCAAAATGAGTATTATATTTGGGCATAATGGGTGATAGTATAAGCAAATTAGGAGAGAAAGGGATAATTTACCTATCAGATCATTGGAAAAGGAGGAATTTATGACCAAAGAAGAACTAGAGAACATTAGGAAGGGCAAAATGGACAATTTTGATTCCATTAAATTAAAAAGATTTTGCAGAAACAAAACCAACAGAAACAAGATTTAAAAGAATACAAAGCTGAAGAAAATATTTTTTTCAATCAGTGTTTCTGATAAAGGTATCATTTCTAAAATATATAAAGAATTTATTTAAAAATATAACTCATTCTCCAATCGATAAAATGTCAAAGGATACTAATGAACAATTTTCAGATGATAAAATCAAAGCCATCTACATTCATGTGAAAAAATGCTCTAAACCATTATAAATTAGAGAAATCAAAATTAAAATGATTCTCACGCCTCTCAGATTGACTAGGATTACAGGAAAAGATAATGATAAATGCTAGAGGGCATTTGGGAAAATTGCAACACTAATCCATAGTTGGTAGAATTGTGAAATGATCCAACCATTCTGGAAAGCAATTTGGAACTCTTTGCAAAGGGTATGATGCAGGGGAAAGGATCCACATGTGCAAAAATGTTTGTAGCAGCTTTTTTTGGATTAACAAAGAATTGGAAAATTAGTAGATGACCATCAATGGGGGAATGGCTGAATAAATTTTGATATATGACGGTAATAGAATATTATAATTCTATAAAAATGATGAACAAGATAATTTTAGAAAGGCCTGTAAAGATTTACATGAATTGATGATGATAAACAAAACAAGTGGGATCAGGAATACATTGTACAGTAACAAAAAGAATGTGTGATGATCAACTATGAAAGACTTTGTTTTTCTCAGAGTTTTAGTAAGCCAAGTCAATCCCAATTGTTTTTAGATTAAAAAAAAAAATCAGTTACATCCAGAAAAAGAATTATGGAGATTGAATGCAAATCAACTTATGCTATCTATGGTCACTTCTTTTTCTGTATTTTTTTTCCTTTCCCATATTTTTTCCCTTTTGTTCTGATTTTTCTCTCCTGATATGATTCATAAAGTAATGTATATTTTAAAGATATAAATAAAAATTTTAAAAAAGAAAAAATATATATATATGATCCTCTGATATCCCATCTTCTGCTGTTCCTCTCTGTGATTAGAGCTAGTCAGAATTATCAGACTGAAGACATTTCTCCTCTTCCTCTACTTTACTCCCAGAAGCAATCAGTTCAGCTCCATCACCCAATATTTAGGCTGGCTGTCAAATTTCCTGAATCTGAGTGTTTTTTTTCTCCATTTCAGATTTATAATCCAGTGAATTTGGACAATATCATTAAAAGGTTGTATCTCTTCTGTGATTTTAATTTTTTGTGTTAGCTTTTGAAATCAACATAGCTATTGTCCAGAAGGAGAATCTTTTAGAAGTGTTATATTTTGTTTTAGAGATGCATAGTTAGAACTAATGCTCACATAATGATATTCCTAAAGTCATGGTCCAAACATATTACCATCCTAGTCAATAAACTCCAGAGGCTCCATGTATCCTCCAGTATCAATTACAAAAATCCTCTGTTTGGCATTCAAAATCCTTCATTATTTATACTCTCCAATCTTTCTAGTCTTCTTACTCTCCATTTCAATTCTCCTTAATTTTTCTGCCTTTTTTCTATGCGTTAAAACATCTCTATTTTCACATCTTCCCATTGACTTTCCTGATTTCCATTAAATCCCAATTAAAAGCATATCTTTTACATGAATCATTTTTCAATAACTCTCAGTCCTTAATTATTTTCTATTTCTCTTGTATATAGCTTTTTATGCAGATTCCCCTTGTTGTTGTTTCACTGTGAGTTCATTGTGCTCATGGTTTTATTTTTTTTCCTTCCCCTTGCCAGTACTTAGTAAAGTGTCTAGAACATAGCAGTCCCTTAATAAATGTTTATTGGCTAACAGAATGCTTTAATATATGGAAAGTCCTTTATAAGAATCAGTGAATTTAACAGTCATGAAAGGTAGATATTACAGATATTATTAACATCTCCATTTTGGCAATGAAGAAATATATTGTGTCAGAAGTCATAGACCTTTCCCATACAAAGGCATTAAATGGGTATCTCTTGAATCCTGGGACAATCTCAAAGTTGTAAAAAGCTTCAGAGCCCAATTTCTACTTTAACTAAAATTCATTTTGTATGAGAATGATAATATCTTATAGTTCACATGCCTTCTCTATCTTGAAGTCAGCGAAATTATTATTTATGTCAGTATTATATCCATTAAAAAAAAAAACAAAAACAAAAACAAAAACAAAGGCTTAATGGATGATGCAGTAGTTTGCCCAGAGTCTTAATAAGAAGCTGAAGTGTGATTTGAACTTGTTCTGAACTTCATTGCTTTAATCACTAAATCATGAAATTTCTCTCTATAATGTGTATATGCTTTTAAAAATATAAACAATAATCTACAGTTTCAGAAATAAAATACAATGGAATATCTAGGCATTATCATCTGGATTTTTCAGGAATTTGGGCTAATAAATATTCTAAGGTATCTTGTAATAGTATTCATTTAAATGAATATATACTTTTTTGTGTGAACTCAATTATAACATAAATAATACCAATTTAAAATTTGGAATATAGAATTAAACTTTATGAACTTCAGAGAAAATCTAAACTATTTACATGGTTTTATTTTTGATGACATGTAATTGAAACAATATTTAGTAACAACCTAATAAATTTATTATAGAAATATTAAACAAATATAAGGTCATATTAATCTACTGCTTTAGTGTTTCCAAAGTTCTTTATATTCATCAGGTAACAAGCATTTTTAGGTGTCTATTAGGTGCCATATAATATGCTAACTTTTTTTTTTCCTGAGGCAATTGAGGTTTATTGATTTCCCCAGAGTCACTCAACCAGGAAGCTTTAAATAGCTAGATTTGAACTCAGGTCTTGATGATTACAGGGCTGGTAACCCTGTAATCCACTACACTAACTAGCAGCCCCTGTGCAAACTTCTTTAGATACAAAGAAAAAGCAAAGTTAGAGCCTATCCTAAAGGAGTTTACATTCAAGTAGAGGAGACAATATATACATGCATCCATGCATGAAAATATGCCTATATACTTATAAAGGCTTATGTAGACTTTTCTACTTGAATGCATGTGCATTTGCACATGTATGTGTTCTTCTACTTATTCAATTTTTCCAAAGTCTAATGGATTGCCATTAAAAGCAGTCGATAAATTTTAATGTACCTTCCATCTATAATACTGACACCCCCAGTTATATTTTAAAAGACAGCCCTTAAAAGGGAATGTTCCTAAGAAGCTAGAGGAAAAAAATATATCCTACCAAAAATGAACAAATCATTTCAAATGTTCTCATTCTTATGTTTATGCTTCCCATGGAGGTTACAAAAATAACCTCATCTAAAATAGCCTCAACTTATGTTTTGTTTTTTTTTTTTTTTTCCTAACCAAGGCTCCTTTTCATATGAGTTCTTAGTAACACATCATTCAGAGACCATCTTTTAAAAAATATAAATTATTATTATACATAAAAAGGAATTTAAATGCCTGATTTTGATGGCCACTCATCAAAGTGAGGGAAAATTAAAAAAAAAAAAAGAACAAATCAAAACAAAACATTTTGCCAATTAAATGAATATTTATTTATTTTTGCTTATTTTTGTCACAAAGTTGGAAGAGAGTATACTCAGAAATATACATCTGTAAACTCATTGATGGAGAACAAGAATTAAGTGGTTTTTTTATTATTATCCTTATTCTTCTTATTATTATTATTATCCTTATTATCATAGAAAGGCAATAGGAAAAACAGTTGACACAACCACCACAGGGTACAATTCTAAATAGTAATGCTTCCTCCTTACTCAAGTTTCTCTCTCTCTTCAGCAGTAAGAACTTGTTTCATGACTCCTTGGTGATAGAAGTAATGATAACTCTCCCCATTGTATACATCAGTGTATTTCAGGATACAGAGAAATAAAATTACTAGTCAAGGATCACATGATTATTAGGCATGAGAGGAAGAGATTGAAATTAGGTCTTCCTAATTATAAGTATGGAATTCTATTTCAATAAATTCAATAGTTTTGTCATGCATAAACATTTTGCATGTTCTAGAAGATAGGCAGAAATTCTGTCTTCGGATTTTCAAAGTTATGGCACATTGTAAGTACCAAATTCATAAATTGTAGGGTAAAAAATAAAATAATATAAATAGAAAAAGGCAATTCATTAGTGATCTTATTCCTATCACACTTATCCCATCATTTGAGATTTTGTGATTAACACAAATATAAACCTCATCTACTCAAAAGCATACCCTCAATCCATCCATTATTTAGTAGAGTTTTTATTATTATTATTATTTAAGATTTATGTAAGGCCCAGACAAGCAATTTCTGTAGGATCCCACAGAGGTTGGAATTTAGAATGACATATGATAAATCTAATACTGGAATGGACCTCAGACATTACTTGTTTTAATACCTTCCTTTTACAGATAAGTCAATAGAGTTGAGACAGATTAAGCAACTGGTAAATTGCATAGGAAAAAAAAAATATTTGAACTAAGTTAATGTGATTCCAAACTCCTTACTCATCTTTAGAATCAAAGGTCAGATTTCAACTTGAGTATTTTTTTTTTTTTTGTCTGCAGGTGAAGTATACTAGCCATTAAGGACAAATGCAGTTTCCTTAAGCTTGTGATTTAAATTCTGAACAAGTAGGATTTACTTCCTGGTTTTTTTGTTTGTTTGTTTGTTTGTTTGTTTGTTTTTGACAAAATGCTAGCTCATCATTCTTCCTCTAAGGATGGGATTCCTCCACATGAAATCACCTGGAAGCCAAAACAAATGTGTTTTGGAAATGTACATAAGTTCCAGAATTATCTCAATATTTATTAATTAAAAAACAGAACATTTGAAATTTACCAGATTTGTGTTCCTGCTTGGTTTTGATTTCATGTTGCACTGTTGAGATTTTTATCATTATTTAAATCAAGGTGAGAATGATCTGCATACAGGTATACATATTCTGTATTTATGGGTATAGTCCAATGTTGAAAGGGATTTATTAGAGAGAGAAAATGATGCTTCAGAATCATTAATATTGTTACCTTAGTATTGTGCCTCACATATGGAAAATATTTAATTAATATGTTTTCTGTCATTCACTCATTTTTTTTTCTGGTTCTTTTAGATTCCTAGAAGAAAATGGAGAATTTGAGACCTTCACTAAGTTTAAAATATCACATTAAGATGACATGAGCCATAAGAAAAAAAAAAAAACACAGCATGGGTTTTCATTTTCAAAGAATGCTTTTAATTCAACATTGAATTTAGATAGATGGAGACAGTTATTGTGAACTAATTGCAAAGTAAACATTTTAAATGTATTTATTGAGCCCTAGCAGCAATGTGAGGTAAACTATTATCAGATTGTGTAATTAGACCAAAATTATGTAAGTGATAAATGCCTAATTAGTTTCCTATTTTTAATTTATTGATATTGTATCCATATTGCTTGTGTGCTTGTAAATAACATTTGCAAATGCCATTTTTACCCCTCTGGGTCCTGAAGTTGGTTTCATTAAAAAAACAGGCAGATCCAAGTTTCTTTCTCTTCATAGATATGAATTTTTCAATACATCAGTGACTCAAGAATAGAATGGAGATTTAGGTATTGTTCTACCATTTTCCCAGTATGAACTAGTATACTGGTGATCCAATTCTCAGCACATAGACTGTCCTCAGAAAGTGGAATTGGATTGTTTTTAGGACAATACCTAAAGTCTTTGAAGATTGAGAGAACTTATCAGAATAATTCAGAGGCAAAGATATCCCTTGCATTAAAATATATATTCACTGGTTTTTCTTGCTCTCTTTAAGTCCCAGTTCAAATCCTATCTGCTATACAAAACTTATTTTCATTATCTTTTAATTTGAGAGCCTTTTCTCTCATCATCATATATATCTGCTAGTTGTCTTCCCTATTAAATTATGGGTTCCTTTAGGGAATGGACTGGGGTGTGTGTGTGTGTGTGTGTGTGTGTGTGTGTGTGTGTGTGTGAAACCCTGAGATTCGGTTCAGCCCAGTGTCTTACACAAAGCTGTGTCTGTTGTTGTTTAGTCATTTTCAGTCATGTCCTACTCTTCATGACAACCTTTGGGGTTTTCCTTTCACAGATTTTGCAATGGTTTGACATTTCTTCCTCTAGCTCATTATCCAGATAAAGAAGCTGAGGCAAAAAAGTATGGTAACATTCCCAGGATCAGTACAGTTTTCTAAGTGTCTGAGATTTGATTTGAATTCAGACACTCCTAAATTGAAGGGCATCCTGGGCCATCTACATTTGTCTTGATCTCTATCTTGCCACTGAACGCAGATGGCTTTGGAGGGGAAAGTGAGGCAGGTGACTTTGTCCAGCCCTCTCTCCCTTAAGTCAAATTCACTTATTTGTCATGGTGCTCTTCAAGAACAAAGGACAAATAACAATCTCTATGCAGGATGCTGTCTACTGCTCCACCTAGCTGCCCGTGCACATAGCCAGCACTTAATAAATGTATATTGTCTGGTGCTTCAGAGGCCAGCCCTCCATGCATTTTATAAGGCTGCCTCTCAAGAACTCATGAACTGATTTTAAATTAGTACAATCTACCATATTGATATGAATTATATTCTTTCATGGTGATTTTGAAATGTGATACCAGAACTACTGTCAATCTTTGTTTACAATTATTATGTAATTAAGTTCAAGCGATAAGAAAACAACATTGCAACAACAACACACATACACACGTATAATGTTTAAAAGTCTGAAATGAACTTTATGAATATTAACTCATTTTATCCTCACAGCTACTCATAGAGGGAGTTTTTTTCTTTATTTCTTTCTTCATTTTCCTCACATGACTTAGCTTATAAAATGAGTTTTGTTTCTTTATATTCTTCATTATTATCCATCAAAATCAACATATAAATTTGCCTTATAAAGGAACTTGATTGAACCCGGTGATTTAAGTCAGAGGTAATAGATGAGAGAAAGTTTTAGAAAAGAGATAACGAGGCTTGATGTCAGGAAAAAACAAATGAATGAATTGATTATCATTTAGAGCTTTCACCCAATGGAGTGTGGTTTACCTTTTCCTTCCCACTGAGGAGTTGGTTACTCTTCTCTTTGCTCATTCAGATTCATAAGATCAGAGATTTCCATCTGGAAGAGACCTCAGAGATTCCCTAATATAATGCCTTCACTTCAAAAATGAGAAAACAGAGGCTCAGGGAGTCCATGTGATTTGCTAGTGGTTATACAGTTTATAAGTAGCCGAGTTGGGATTTGAACTCAGGTGCTCAGATGCCAAATCCAATTCCATAACCCCACATTGCATCTCCTTTCAGTGGCAATCTATGGTCCTCACTGCATCTTTATCATTTCAACCCAGTAGCATCTCACTCATCGAAAGATGCTTTCATTCCATTTTTGATGAGTTAGGGTTCTTCCCTGGTGATTATAGCTGTAAATGCAAAAACACCATAACAAACCTTTATGTGCTTTTGTGAATTGGGGCAACAGAATTTGTTCAATTCCAAAAACTAATTCTATGTTGTTGTTATGATTTTAAATTTTCTTTACAAGTTCCATAATCTACCTTCAACAAACTGCCAAAGGGAGGCCACACTTTAATCACCAAAGTGCATTAAAAATTCAGCCCTTGAAGTCTGCCTAATAGATTGCTATTTCCCATGCACTGTCAGGCACAGATTAGCTATTAAAAATTCACTTGTCCATAGGCATGTTAAATCTACCTGAAATTAGGTTTCTCTCTCTCTTCTTTCTCTCTCCTTCCTCTCTCTCTCTTACCTCCCTCCTCTCTCCCTCCTCTCTCTTTTCTCTCCCTCCTTTCTACCCTCTCCCTCTCTCCCTCCCTTCCTCTCTCCCTTCCTCTCTCTCTCTCTCCCCCTTCCCTCTCACCTCCCTCTCCCCTCTTCTTCTCTCTCTCCCTTTCTTTCTGTCTCTGTCTCTCTCCCTCTTCCCCTTCACCCCTCTCTCCCTTCCTCTCCTCTCCTTCTCTGTCTCTTTTTCTCTCTCCACCTCTCAATCTCTCTTTCTCAATATCTTCCTTTCTCTCCATTAGAGCCAATTAAAATCTGATATTCTGTCTTTTATGACATGAACAAATAGAAATTATTGCTGATTTCTATGGAAAACCATTTGTCAGCCATGTTTATGCCCCACCCCAATGATATCTTGAAATATATGGAATAGTACAAATATAAGATTCTTGACAATCAATTTTTGATAAAAGGACATAAAGAATGTCAATTCTGATTTTTCTCAATTTGCAAAGTATAAAGTTCAGTACACCTTATTTTTTTTCTTTGTTTATTTGTCTTATGCCAAAGACCTTGGGAAATATCACACATCTGAATGAACCTTGTTAAGATACCTCAGTTGTGACATGTTCACATTCTTTTGCCCTCTTTTTCCTTTAACATAGCTAAACAGTTACAGAGGATAACAGTATTACAAAATTAGAACTGAAAGAGGCTTTATAAGTTATTTCATTATATCATCTCATTTTACAGATGAGGAAACTGAGATCCATTGAGATTGAAGTCCTTTCCCAGGGTCACACAGAGCACAAGTGACAAAGCCAAGATTAGAAGTCAGGGTTTCTTCTTTGAAAATGACTGTGTTTCATTATATACTGTTCTGTCATAGCAACATGTCTCCCACAATGTCATAAGGCCAGATTAGCTTCTCATCACCATTCACCTATATGATTAATTAGGTTACTAATTAATCACATAATCATTTCACTGCCATTTATTTAATTTCTCTTATAAGTAATCCCTCACAGACTTTCTAATATCTTCCTATGGTACTCTTGACTGCATGCTTCCCCAGCTCAAAATGCTCTCCAAAGAGTCTATAATTCAACAGAAACATACTAGCTACGATGAAAGTCCTCTAGTTGCCCCTACACTAACTTTCCAGACTTATTCATACAGCATCATTTCAAACATTCTGATTTCCAGCCCCAAAAGCTGCTGCCTTACCTTGGCATGCTGTGTCAGGTCCATGATAGGATACTGCACACTTTCAATGCACAGAATATGTTCCTTCTTTTTTTTATATTAAAATCTTTTGAATGCTTCAAGTCTCAGCTGTTATTTTCTTAATTTATATATATATATATGTATATATATATATGTGTGTGTGTGTGTGTGTATATATATATATAAATATATATATATATATATATATATATAATCTTTTATCTAGTGCTTACTCATACTGGGTATCCTATCTCCTGCCCCTTATAATTCACATAGACATTCAAAAATGGATTCAGAAGATCACAGGACCATAATTGAGAAGCTGGTCAGTATCCCTTAATTTTGATATCCTAACTCTATTTGTGTAAAACCAGAGCCATTGGGAAGCTAAGTGACTCATGGAATTTCATATAGGAAGCAAATAGCAAAAGCAAACTTTGCACCTAAGTCTTCTGACTCAAGCATGAGAGAGAGAGAGAGAGAGAAAGAGAGAGAGAGAGAGAGAGAGAGAGAGAGAGAGAGAGAGAGAGAGAGAGAGAGAGAAGAAAAAAAGAAGAGAAGAGAGAAGATAAAAAGACAGGAGAGGAGAAAAGAGGAGAGGAGAGAAGAGACAGAGAAAGGCAGAGATAAAGAAAAAAACAGAGAGAGAGAGAGAGAGAGAGAGAGAGAGAAGAGACAGACAGAAAGAGAGAGACAGAAACACAGAGGCAAAGACTGAGAAACAGAAAAAGCAAGAGGGAGTGATAGAGAGCTTGCAGTTATAAAGTGTGATAATGATGTCCAATTCGTGGGACCATTGGTAGCTACGTAATAGCCAAAACCCCGTGAAGAAGGGTCTCAGTGTAATGGATAGATTTGATTTGAAGTTATTCCAGAATGACAGAGAAGAGTATTATAGGATGATCAGGCATTGGGTGGCTGTTCCTTTATATCACAGGAAAGATCATAATCAGCTATGAGATCACCTGGCTTTGAAAGCATGAAATAAACAACAAACACACATATAGAGCTGATTATTTCATTGATATATGGAAATGTTTATTGGGAGGTGATATGTGAAAAGAAAATCAGTTACCTAAGATGCTTAGATTACTTCAAGTATTTGTCAGAGGAAGGTTTTGAACCCAGTTCTTCCTGCCTCTCCTCTAATACATTATACTACTTTGCCTTTTGCCTGGAGAATAGTCCCCTAATGAGGGTTAAGGGAATGACATAGCAATACTGGGAGCAGAGAACCTTCAACGTCTATTGCTTAATAAGCTAGGACAATAAAAGCGGAAGAGTTTGAGAATATAAGATAGCATTATATAGAATATTGCGTGTGTGTTTGTGTGTGTGTGTGTGTGTGTGAGATTCATCTTCCAGAGTTCAAAGCTGATCTCAGACACTAACTAGATCTCTTACTACTAACTTACTAGAAACATAACCCAATTTGATTCAGTCCCTTCAGTTGTAAAATAAACTAGAGAAAGAAATGGCAAACCACTCCATATCTTTGTCAAGAAGACCCCAAATAGGTTATGAAGATTTGAAAACAAGTATAAATAACCAAAAAACAAAATATATTAGTATAGATACACATTTATGGAAAAAGTTCATTTTAATCCTTGTTTAAATGTATTAATACTTACTTTTGTTTATTTAAAACAAGACATATTTTACATTGAATACCTAAAAAATTGTGTGTACATTCTATGCTTAATCAATTACTATTTAGTATGAAAACTTTTAGATCCTCTTTTTAAAAAAATCATTGTGTGTGTGTCCTGTTTCCTGCTCTGTGACTTTCCAAATCAACATGAGGAAGTTAACAATTATTGACCAAGGCTTCTGTGGGACCTCCATTGACATATTTGAATTTATATGTAAAGCTGGGCTTTAAAACAATCATACAATAGATTCCTAGAGTTATGTCTCCATGAATTAGACTAAATCTGATGCTGGTGGTATTAAGTCTGATTTCAAGGAAAATGTTTATAGAAAAAAGGATGACAGACTTTGACCAAAACAAACCTTGGTTCTTGAAAATAAAAATTATGAATAAGGAATGAAAATCACAAAAGGTGTTCAGCATAATAATATGAATTTCCTGAAATGTCGGGTAATGTTGAAAGACCTTTTGAGTGCAATAATCACTTCAGAATGAATGAATAAACATGAGATGGCGATGCATTTTAAATTAATGGCATGATTCCATAAAGGAGCAATCAAGGGTTTTCAAGGAAAAATAAAATAAAACTCATTCTCTCTTAAAAAGACATACTGATTTTAATGTTGAAAAAAATCTAAGAAAGTTTTGCATTTTTAAAAAGCTCTACCTTATCTGTTGGTCCTAAGAAGCTGTCTATTACTGGAAAACAGGCCGGTACTGGAGACTCCGGAGAGGATTTAGAGACAGGAGAAGCTGGGATCAAGCCTGACTTCTCTTACTTACTCTGTGCATAGCCCTGGGTAATCTCTGGGACCAGGGCTTTCCAAAAATGTAAAATTTGAGAGTTGAAAACTCTCCATTTCCAAAGCTAAAGTTCAAGTGCTTGTTTAGTTGTTGCCTCCTATCCCCACAGTTCAATGTGGTGCCTGATATTAAAATTATAGACAGTTGGCAAATGTTGGCAAAATTGAAATATATTCTAGAGATGCTATGGGAATGAGCGACTTTGATTGTGGGAATCAAAGGCTTGACTTTAAGGTCTCCAAAAAGAAGACAAGCATACAAACATGGGCATAAACATAAACATAACTATAAATATGCAAATTAGTATTTATTGATTTAAGTACGATAATTCCTTTTTCACTTTAAGACATGTATGGTTCCGGGCAGCTAGTTGGTGTAATGGATAAAGCATCAGCCCTGAAGTCAAGAGGACCTGAGTTCAAATCTGGTCTCAGACACAACACTTCCTAGCTGTGTGTCCCTGGGCAAGTCACTTAACCCCAATTGCCTCAGTGAAAAGAAAAAAAAAGAAAAGAAAAGAAAAGAAGACATTTATGGTTCACACTGGATCTTAGTTACAATATTAGAATACATTGATTGAAAACCTATAGTAGGGCAGCTAAATGGTGCAGTGGATAGAACACAGGTCATGGAGTCAGGAAGATCTGAGTTCAAATTTGGCTTCAGATATTTAACACTTATTAACTGTGTGACCCTGGGCAAGTCACAACCCCAACTGCCTCACAAAAAAGGAAATGTGTTTACCAAAAAGAACTTATATTTTCAGTAATATATTAGAATAAATTTATATAATTTTTATCCTCATAGTATTAATATTATAATGTATATCCTTACAGAAAAGTAACTTGCCATCTCCAGGCCAAATTTTCCTTCTCCAAAATTTAGAAGGTTAGTTTTAGTTCACGTCCAAAGCCCCATCTGTCTCCAAATCCAAACCCATGATTTTAGTATTGTTGGATATAATACATTAAGAAATGAGTGAAGAGAGAAAAAAATAGGAATTCTTTCAGGCTAAAAAACAGCATTTTTTGCTTATTTATTAAAATTTTATTAATAGGATGGCCTACTTTAGTACTTTCACTGAGCAATATGGCCCAATAGTTCACAAATGTTTTGATAAGATAAAATGTGTTCATTTTCCTCATTTAATTTTTTTTCAATATATGAAATCCTCCTCTCAAAAATACGTAAAAGCAAAACACTATAAAATGAAAGCAAAAAAAAGTGCAAATTTTTAGTCAATAATTATGCATGCAGATCTATATACATATAATATTTAGTAATTAGTAAGAGCCATTGCATGCTTTTAATCTTTAAATCAAAGGAACTGTTGATCTCAATTCAACAAACATTAGGTATGTATGTGTTAATATGTGTATAATATGTATATGTGTGTATGTATGTTATTTCAGTTGTGTTCCACGTTGTTTTCCCATTTGGAGTTTTCTTGGCAAAATAAAATAAAATACTAGTTTACTATTTCTTTATGTAGTTTATTTTACAGATGAGGAAACACTGAATCAAACAAAGTTAAGTGACTTTCCCAGGCTCATACAGTTAAAAAATATCTGAGTATGGAATACATACACATACACACACATACACATAATGCTATGATAGTAATAATTCTATTCTATACTAAAGCTAAAAAATATTGTGTAGTACTTTCACAATACTATGCTAGTACTATATCTAATATATTATACATAATGTATATACTGCATAATGTATTTATACACACATACATACCTACATATCTATATAGCTCTCTATTTATATGGGCATATATGTAGTATACATATATGTGCGTGTGTTTGTGTGTGTGTGTTCATTTAGAAATAAATAGATAGAGTTATAGATAGATATTCTAAGATTTGAATTCAGCAATAGAGAAAGAGAAAAAAAATAACATTTTATTATTATATGATCCACTGGTACCCAAGTCTACAAAAAGTATCAAGAACATTGATTGGTTAAGTCCCTTACAAGAGTAAATATCAGAAGGCATAGGGTAAAGTAGCACAAAAGCAGATTACCATTGGCTTATTCACTATGCCATTGAAATGATGGCAATCACCAACAACTTCATAGATCCATCCAACTATCAATGTCCCTTTCTACAGGAAAACCCCAAAGACCCTGAATAAGGAAATTGCAATTCAGAGATAAAATGTTGCTGATAGATTACCTAGCATATTCTACATATGGAAACCATAGAATTTGAGTAAGTCTTCTAAAATCACCCAGCTGGAGCCCCCTAGAACTATTGTTGAGCTGTAAAAACTAGATTCAGAATTATTTCCACACATGTAAAGCAATTAGGGTTCACAGATGCATTATCTAAATAAGACTTTTGCTCATAGCCAGAAGCATATCATCTTTTGGTATACTACACGGCAAATGAACTTTAGTAAATCAAATCTAACCCAATTTCCTCGAAGGTAAGTTCTATTTTTTGTTTATTATGTTATGCCTTTGGCCAATGTGTCAACAACAAAACTAGCAATAACAACAACAACAACAAAATGTTTACCACTCTCAGTACCTTCATGTTGTGCTATATACTTTGTGTCTACATGGAACAAAAAATACCTAATCAATTTACCAAAACCTCTGGAGCAACTGACTAATTTTCCAGAGGAAGCAAATTGAAAGAAAAGAAAGAAAACAAACACATAAAAATAGTAATTTCAGTGCTAAAAATTTACAGAGTGAAAACTCTCTCTTTGTCCCTATCAATCAAACTTATAACTTTAAAGATTATGTCATTCTTCTCAATTCCATGTCATTCAATTTGACAAGCATTTATTAAGGGCTTACTATGTGACTGAGCTTGTGTTAGATTCTGAGAAGAATATAAGAAAAGAAAGAAGGAAAGGAAGGAAGGAAGGAATGGATAAATAAACAATGGAATGGAGGAAAAAAGGAGAGGATGGGAGGGAGAAAGGAGGGAAGGATAGCCTTCTGTCTTCAATAAATTTACATTTTGCCGATGATCAGAAGATATGAAATCAATAAAATATGTACACAGAGAAGCAATTTTTAAAAGATTATACAAATGAATATACAATGATTTTTAGAAGCAGATATTTGGGATAGTTAGAATAACTTTAGATAAGAGGTGGCACATTATCTGCTTTGAGAAAAATGTAGATGTTCTAAGACATCAGGAGAGAACTAGATAAAATTTTCACAGTTGAACAATCTATGCAAAGGCTAGAAAACAAGAAATGAAAAAAATAAGCAAATATTGTAATGGGTTTATGTGAAAAATCTTGCAAACTGAATGGAATTAATATAAAACAGATTTTGTTCCTTCAAAGTTTTTTATCCAAAACATTTTATTTAATGACATCTCCAATGCTTCTTCCTATAGGAAGTCCCATTGAATAGTTGCATATATCATTGCCCCTAAGAATAATATTACTGAAATGCTTCTGGGTATGAGTATCTTTTATAGACTAGAATTAGGGATAAAATATTGGTCCTTTGTTTAAATGATATTTTCAATATCTTCTTCAAAAATCCTCAGTGGTCACTTCTGAATAGTTTACTTTTCACGATGTATTATATTCATCTACAAATTGAATTAATTTGTAATTAATTCCCCTTAGCACATCATGTTTATATGCAGATGAAGTTTGTAAATATTAAATTATTTTAACCTAATAAATACTTCTGGATAACTTTTTTTTTTTCCTAGAAGTCTCTGAGTCTCTGTTTTCTAGATTTTTGTTGGGAATTACGGGTGATTTTTATTTTTGTTTTGTTTTGTTGTCATTGTTTTTCCCCTCTCACTTTATTATTTTGGAAACAAATAAATATGATACCTTTTCTACCGTACATGGCACATATCTACTAAAATCACCCTTATATTTTAGAGGGCTCTCTTTCTGAGTTTTTCCTAGTTTACTTTTTCTGAACCTTTCCTTTGCCCCAAGTTCCACTCCCTCTATATAATTGTTCCTTTCCCAATATATTTTCATGAAGGACAGCATCATATGTTTCTAAGTTTTAACTAGAAAACATCAAACAGATCATCTATTTCACCCTGTATTTTGCAGATAAGAAAAATGAAGCTTACAAGCATTATATGACTTGTTCAGGGTCACACAAAAAATTATCATTAGTGGATTAGAATGCAGGTTCTCTGAATCCAAGGCCAACAGACATGTATGTTTGTCTGTTTTCTTCAACATGGTGCTTCTTTCCATTTGACTACATTACCTTCCAAAAGTAATATACCAAGCTTTATTTTCTAAACCCGCACAGTAGCCATCATATACAGTGCCTAATAGACTTTTATATCACCTGAATTCAACACTCTTCTTGGAATATCCTAAGCACTTAGTATGTGCTTTTTTCACTCATTCATTCATTAAGAGAAGAAGTTATGGCATGTGCAGTGGTCACCCTGTTGTGCATGGTCACATGTTGGTAAAAACCCTCTCAATCCTACAGATTAAGGATAAGTAAAAGGCCTCCAACTCATTGGTGAGTTAGGCAAAACCAAGCATGTGAAGACTTCTTTTGTAACATGGTCTTAAAAAAAAAAATAAAACTTGCCAAGAAGCTATAAGGGCAACTAAAGGAAGCCCAGTAAAATGCTTAGGCAATCAGGAAAGACACCAAGTTCTTTCACTGCATTTTTGGCCATTGCCAGACCTCTTGATTTTTGCCTTGCCACTGGATTTTGATTTATCTGGGAGAAAGTGACTTTGTGTAGCTTTCCCTCTCTTAAATACAATTCACACACACAAGACATTTCCCATTGATGTCCTTGGTCCTCTTAGAAAATGAATCACAAACAATGATACATATGCATTTAAACATTGATTCATTGATTTTGGATCTGCAACAACACTGTATCATGGAAAAGAAAAGTTAGATTACTATCTTTTGAGAGGAGAGAATAAATATAATGAAAAATCAAAACAAAAAAATAATAACTGGAATATCATTTTTTCAAAGAATAGATGGACAACTGAGAAAAGTGATAGATCCCTACCATCATAATGGTCCTAGGACTTTGAAATATTCTTTAGGACAACAATTATCCATCTCAGATACATGGATCACTTCCACTGAGCAAAGAAATATGAAAGAACAATAATATTTATTAAAGTTACATAATGTTGTAAATAAATAATTTCTCAATTGTTTGAAATTACAATAGGGTTCAATGTCAGCAAAAACATAATTTTATGTATGCATGCTTCTTTTCTTCAATCTCAAGGGAAGAAGTTTGGCCTTGAAAAATGAGGATAGAATGGAAATTGGACATCTCAGATGTAAAATAATACTGAAGTGTTTGAGGATTCCAGTGGGAAAAATATTTCACAGATACCCCTTCTCTTAAACCAGAGTAACATTAACTTAGACAGAGAGAAATAGATATGCAAATACCTATACATGTATGCATGTAAGCTACATTTCACAGTGATTGGTCTTCTTGTCACCTTAAATATGTTATTTTTGCGTTTTTCTGAAAAAGTGATATAGATTTCAATAGATTTCCAAAGAGGGTTATGAAAGACACCAAATGTTAAGTGCTTTTCTTTTAAGATGATTAAAAAAAAATGAAGTGCATGTTATACATGCAATCCAAGATAGATAGCCATTCCATGTGAATAGCCAGAGTCAATTTTATCCCAGTGTTTGATGTGGCTTAAACTCTGACAATATACTTCTGAGGAAAGTAATTCATTCTTCAAGAGATGTACTTAAAGATAGTAATAGTTGAGTTCAGATCCTGCCTCAGATAATTTAGGAGCTATGTTACAAGGAAGTGTCACTCTATTACTTAATCTGTTCACCTGAAAAAATGAAGATAATAAAGCTCAGTCCATAGAGTTTTGAAATCCAAATAAAGCAAAATCTCTAAATCACTTTGTAAAGAATAAAAATACTATTTCAAAACTAAATCTGATTGTTTTAGTATTACAAATATTATTGAAGAATCATTTCTTGGTACAGATTTCAAGCCCTCCTGCTTCGATGGGTTGCTATGACCTGAACAACCATGGTCTGGTGCCCAAATTTGTGTTGATGACTGTTATTCTCCCTTGGAAACTAGACATGAAAACCAAAATTCTCCCACTCATTATGTCTGATAAACCATTTTGTATCTCTCATTTCTCTTGCTTAGCATGTGCTGTCCTCCATATTTCCAATGCTTCCCCCACCTCCTTAAACAGTTAAAAAACATTTGTTTAATTTGTGAATTGCTGAAGCATAATGTGGAGAAATCATAAAACAAAAATAATGATTTTATATCAGAAGAAAAATCCTAAAGATTAAAATGAATCCCCCAAAATGCAATGAGCTATTATTATGAGTTGTTTTTCCTTCTCTAAAAAATTTGTAGCTGCATAACAACTTGACACTTACACTAAAGAGAAAATGAAAATTGATTGCAGATTTGAATCAATGGCCATGGTGAGCCCTGTCAATTCTGTAATCATTCAATTCTTTCATGTATTTAACTTAGGACCTGAGGACTAAACCTGAAGGGTGTTTAGTTTTCCGCAACTCTCTAGAACTTAATTGCTTCTTTCATAACCTTCAGAAGTACATCCATGGCCATACTTCAAGAAGTATCTGGTTGAGTTTCAATTGAAAGTTATGTCAAAGATGTTTACTTAAGTACCTGCTATGTGCCAAGCATTATGCTAAACACACAAAATTATTAAATATAAAATGTGAAATTACTAAACATATAAATATATACTAGCAGTAATCATTATGTTCTTTTTAATAATAATTATGAACCAGCAATTTAACATTTCCAAATATATCTATTAAAATACTCCTAAGATCCTTCAATCTACTAATGAGATGACCCTGGAGTCCAAGGCTATGTCACCCAAGTATAAGATCTGACTGGTCTTATTAAGTTGAAAGGCATCACATATGAGACTGGCAATGAATATGATGTGTCACAAGCAATGATTGTCCCAGCTCATTTCATTGAGGATCAACATCAGATTGATGAATTTATCAGCAGTATATGCAGTATATCATAATGGAAAAGAATTGGTTTTGGAGTCATAGACCTTAGGTTCAGATCTTGCAGCTGCTGCCTTTACCCCTCTGGGTTTCAGTATCTACTTCTGTAAAAGGAGGGCTAAAATAGTGTGTAAGGTTCTTTGCATATATAATTGTAGGCGATACCGCATGTAAAACAGAGATATGCTGGTTGATGAAGGTAAAAACCTCAATGAAATAATGGAAATCAATTATACTTTCTATAGTATTTTAAGCTCATGATACCCTCAATGACATTCCCATGGAAATAGCAATATAAAGATTATTTTTTTTTTCTGCTGAAGTAAATGAGGCTAATAACAGATAAGCAATTAACCCATCCCTATTTATTCCAGAATCAATTATTTTACACTCAGTATAAGTTAGGTGCTATACTAAACATTGAAGGCTTTGTTTCTTATTTTTGTTTTGAGGGGAAAAATTCCTTATGTAGCTCTTTTCAATAAGGTGAGTCAGGCAATTTGAAATGGTCTTATAATGAAGAGAGCCATCTGCAACAAGAGAGAGAACAATGGGGTCTGAGTGTGGAGCCCAGCATAGTATTTTCCCTGTTGTTATTGTTGTTGTTTGCTTACATTTTGTTTTCTTGCTCATTTTTTTTTTCTTTTTTACTTTTGATTTGATCTTTCTTGTGGCAGTATAATAATTGTGGAAATATGTATAGAAAATTATACATATTTAACATGTGCATCTAGGGAATGGAGTAGGGGAAAAGAAAGGGAAAAAATTGGAAATACAAGGTTTTGTAATAGTGATTGTTGAAAATTATTTATGCATATGTTTTGAAAATAATAAGCTTTAGAGGAAGCTGGATAGAGCACCAGTCCTGAAATCAAGAGGATCTGAGTTCAACTCTGGCCTCATACATTTAACACTTCCTAGCTGTATGACACTGGGCAAGACACTTAATCCCAATTGCCTCCAGAAAAAAAAATACAATAAAAAGCTTTAATTAAAAAAAAAAAAAAACTTAAACCAAGGAGATCTTGTTCTAACAGGGGAAATGGTTTTCAAATAGCTGTATACCTAAAAGCTAAAAAGGAATAGTTTGGAATCTAGAACTTTCTTCATCATTTCTGATTATTACATCGATTATTACATTACCATGCTACAGCCCACCCCCCATTATGTATGCAAATTATAGAACGATGGTGAAAAACTACATTCAATTCTCACTTAAGGAGGAGTGATGAAAAAGCTGAATGCCAGTCTACATGGGAAAAGTTCTATTATTACGTGCTTGATTTCTGTTTAGATGATTACAAGTTGACCATAGTTTGGTAAGAGAATTCAGTGGGGTTCAGTGAAAAGTGATTATCATTTGACTTTATTTTATTATGATTTTCTTTTATTTAAATTGTTGTAGTACTTTTTATGTATGTGTGTTCACATGTATATAATTTTCCTATTGTTCATTAATTCATTTGTATAAATCTATGCCAACCACTATGTTTCTCATAATACATTATTTTTCTTATTTATAATGACTCAACATGTATATAGTCAGATGATTTCAGTTCAAATATCTGCTGACTACTATGCTAACTACTTACATGATTTCAGATATTACTTTACCTCCCAGGGTCTCACTTTTCTCCTATGTAAAATGAGGTTATCAAACTAAATAATCTTTAAGGACTCTCCAGTTCCAAGTTGATAGAGTTATCGCCATGTTTTGAGTCTGTATCATTCATAAGCTACAATTTTCAGTCACTTTCCAGTCATATCCAACTCTTCATGATGTCATTTGAGGTTTTCTTGGCAGAGACATTGGATTGGTTTGTTATTTCCTTCTCCATATCATTTTATAGATGAGAAAGTTGAAGCAAACAGGAGTAAGTGACTTGTTCTGGGTCACACAGTTACTATGTGTCTGAGACTAGATTTAAATTCAGGAAGAGGAATCTTCTTGGTTCCAACTCCTGCGCTGTATTAACTGTGTCATCTACCTGCCCACAAGCTAGAAATATCTAGTGGGTACCTTGCCACACCCATACTGAATGTACGACTCTCAACAATCTCCCATTATTCTGAGAAGTTCTCAGTAACAATACATTCCACAATTATAAAGCATATAAATACATAAATAAAAACCCTTTAGAAGAACACAATAAAATTTTACATGAGTCATTAACCATTTGTCAAAAATACGATAAAGCAGTTTTCAGAGGAATATTTCAAAGCCATCTAAAGCCACAGGAATTAGGTGAAATGCATTAATAAAAGGTTAGAGAAATGGAATTTTTTTTAAATAATGTTTCCATCTCACACCTATTAGCCAAACAAACAGAAAAAATGACAAAAATTTGAGGGACTGTTGAGGATTAAGCTATATTAATGCATTTGGTTAAGGCATTGTGAAAAGGATTTGCAAATGTGACCCCCAGAATTCCTAAATTGTATATTTCTTACACTCGAAGATACCATTAATAGTCCCTATTTCAGAGACTAAAGAACAAATATATGTAATATATCTGTAAAATGTGGATAACCCTCTCTATAAATAAACATATATATATATATATATAGTGCTTATAGATATGTGTGTCTCTAAATATAGCTCTGTGTATATGTTTACTTGTAAATATGCATATGTATTTCAATTGTTTATTGGTTAGATTAAGATCCGTCCAGTTATGGTTAAATTAATTCTGGCATATGAAGGTGGTGAAATAGCGCCATTTTATAAGAAACAGTTGAGAGGAAGGGAATAAGAGAGTGGGAAAGAGGGAGGGAGAAAATTTATGGGAAGATGTCTACGATCTGATGCAGAATGAAGTGAAGAGAACCAGGGAAATAATTGCTCATGTATCATCTCCATTTCAGAAATAGATAACTTGAAAGACTAATATATTTGGGTAAGTGTAATGCTCAAATATGATTCTAGAGGCTCAATGATGAATAATGTTACCCATCTCCTGATGGGGTATTATATACATTTATGTGTATTACACACACACACACACACACGTATAAAATGTGTTATATAATTACATATTTATAATTTAATATAATATAGTAACACTATCCATCTCCTGATGGGTATTTGACACACACCTGATGAGTATGTACACATACACACATATGCATATTATATATATATATATATATATATATATACACACATGCATATATATATATATACTTATGTATTATAATTATAACATATATATATGTAGTATAATAGTTGATGGGTATTAGACACGTTTTGGGATATGATCAGTATGATTTGTTTTGGTTAACTATAAATTAACACAGGTTTTACTTTTTTTTTCTTGTCTTTGGTTTTCACCTCTTTGCTCTTAAACTGAATATAAAGAGTTTGAGAGACAAGAGGGTGGGAAAAGTAACAAGTTAAAAACAAATTTAATTTAAAAAATAGTCATTTTTACACATGATTTAATATCTTAGAGTGTTAATGAAACTCTAAGCAAACAGAATACAATAATTGCATCTGGAGATATATGCAACATCTTAATCCCTATTTCCCTCCTCTTTAGGACAGTTTCATTTCCTCAACTTTTGTCTAAGGTCAAAATTCATTACCAAAATTTCATCTTGTTTGACTTTATTTTACTATTATATTCTTTTATTTACATTGCTGTAGTACTCATTATATAAGTTCACACAGATATATTTTCCTGTTGTTAATTAATTCAATTCTATCAAATTAGATCAACCATCAAGTTTTTCATAATACTTATTTTCTCATTTATAATGGCTCAAAGATTATTATAATTAATAAGGCAACATTTTATCTCTGAAATATAGTGATTCAACTGATCTGCATTATGCAAACTATCTCTTCATCATAGCTTTAATCACAAAGTATTGGGCAGAGTAAGATTACATCGTCATATCACTAGTCAGTCATCAGTTGTGCGTTCCAATTGTACATCAGATATTGACACCTGTAAGACCCTGAGCAAATCATTTAGATCTCTCAGTATTAATTTCTTCATTTGGAAAAAAAATAAAGATATTGTCTCCTACTTCTGAGAATCACGAGATAATAAATGTTAGATATTTTCTAATCTGTAATATCAGTTATCCTTATATGTACATTTTTAATGTTTAGTATTTCTTGAAAGAGAAAGAGAGAGAGGTGGGAGAGAAAGAGAGAGAGGGAAAGAAAAAGAAGAAGGGAGGGGGGAGTGAGTGAGGGAAGGAAGAAAAGAGGGTTGGAGGGAAGAAGGGAGGGGGGAGCATAATACCATTGCTTTCATTTGATTTCTTCATTCCATTCTGTGGATGGGGGAAAATATGTGTGAATAGTGATGATAATATCTGTACCATGCTTATGAAGTGGACATTGATTACATGATGTCTGAATAACCTATTTCTACTGTCTGGGTGAGAACAAATCTATAAACTTAAGACAAGTCATTATGATGAAGTCATATCCTAGTACTCTGTGTCAAGGACAATGAAGACATGGTTGTCCTGTTCTAATTTGTACTTACTAAGTAGCTTTTAAAATACTTTCCAGTGTCCAGTGTAACATGGGGATGTTTTATCTGTCTAAGAAACATGAAGGATGGTAGTGAGGTGAAAATTACTCACCCTTTTGTAATTGACATATTCATTCCTAAAGGTTGAGAACATCAAGTACTCTGAAATGGCTTTTGGGAAATCAGTCAATAGTTTTGTCTCAAGTTTTCATTCAGGATAAGGACAGAAATTCATCAGGATCAGAAGAAATTAGGGCATCATTCGGTGGATAGCATGCCATAGGAGAGCATTAGAATATGAAAATATTTATTCACAGTGATCAGTCCAATTCCTAATGTAGAGTGCTCATTTAATTAATGCTTATGGAATAGCTGACTTTTTTATATTTAGGAGAAATTTTCTAATACAATAAAGAAATCATGATTTCATATGTATTGTGCATTAATGGAAGAAATCAAAGATCCAGTGATTGAAGGACCTGCTGATGGTTTGTCTTAATAAGAGATAAGATACTGTAAGTGGGAACATGATAGAAGTGTTTAAACATTTAAGAGATATCACCTTCAGAAAGGATTGAAAGTGTTTTGCTTGCCCCAGCCAACATCAACAGGAACAACAATTAGAAGTGCCAGAGATTGAAATTAAGCCTTGAAGTCAGGGGCAACTAAACAATGTCCAAATAATTAGGTGAGTCATAGAGAAATAGGCTATTATAAGAGGTAAAGGGATCCCCCATGTTGTATATGCTACAGGGGAATCCCTTTTCTGAGTTGAGTGACTAGATATCCTTGAAGTAACCTTTTAACTTTTTAATTCTCTGATTCTTCATGACTATCTGTGGACAGAAAAGGCTGTCATGTAAAAGAAAGATAGATTTGAAAGATAGCAGAAATCATAGCAAGAGGTAAAAGTGGCAAAAAGGGAAATTTAGTCTAGATATTAAATTAAAAGCTTAAACTCCCTGGACATTTTGAGTTGCCCTAAATTAGACTGAATTATTAATTTCAGTTTCATTTGAAAATCAAATCATGAAATTTAATAAAGAGGAGGAGTAATAATCATAGTAATAATAACAGCAGCAGCAGCAGCAGCAGTAGTAGTAGTTGTCATAATTATCACCATTGTCATTGATGTCATTGTGTTTTTTGTGATCCTCATAGTAGGAAGATTTATCAATATTCTTGTTGCTGGTGTGTTTCATATTAGTGAAAAATTTTAAATAGTGTTGGGGCCACTTTGCCACTTTGGGGAAAATTTGGTCTAAATCTTAGGAAATGTACCATCATCATTAGCATTTCTGCTCTCTTCTCATGCCTGTGGAATAACTGATGAAATAGTAGACATAAAATTAGCAAAATCTTGGTTCAAATCTCTCCTCCGGTAGGTTCTATGGACACACAGCAAAGTAGGTTCAAACTTTTTGAAACTGAGTTAAGTGATTAAAGCTATATAAATTTTAGAATTCAGTGATATGTCACTTTATTTTATGGATAAATATATCATATCCTCCATCTGTAATTAATGTAAATGTCATTTGAGAAAAGTATGTTTTAAGGCAAAGAACAAGCAAAGGGACAAAATAAAAGCTGAATACATGAATTTGAACCTTTTTCCCCCTTTAAATATAACATGTGGAGTTTCTACAATTAACTGTTAATATGTTTAATTTAAAATGTCTATATAATATATTATTTATCTGAGGAGAATTTATTTGCACCTTCAAATTGGTTATGCTTAGTGACTTGCCACTCCCTTCTGCTTTTTTGAACATTGATCAGTCTGATCAAATGCAACAGATAAAAACAACAACAACAACAACTAACTCAATCTGGGATTCTACACAAAATTTAAACTTGAACTGACTGAAAATTAGTGGCATGGCAGTGATACTTTGACGATAATGCTTTTTATTTCTGGGATACCAATATTGGCACAATGCACATAGTGCAAATTTGTACATACCCTATGACTGATGTGAGCTATTTCACAAATCAATCTCACAACTATTTTGTTCTGCTTTCTCACCACTGAAGCAAACACTTGTTGACCAAATTGGCTAGTCATTTAGGCTTCATTAAGGCATTTGTCAAATCATCAGTTATTTCTCCTCTACCCAGAAGGAGAAGTGAAATCCACAATCTTTATAAAGACAAGGATCTTCAATTATCTTTTATAGTATCCTGGTGGCTACTAACTACTGACAGAACCCAAGGGGCAGAAGAGCATACTCTCCTTTATTTAATTACTTCCTTCAAGAACTAGAGATAATAATAAACAAAGAATTAACCTGAAGTCCATCACTCAAAAAGGGGGAACAGAAAGAATAAAGATATCAATCACATGAAGAAATAGAATTCTAGAGAGCTGCTTGAGGCTTAGAATGGTTAAGTGACAGGTGATAATTATTAGTAAGAAGTAGGACTGAAAATCCTGACTTCTGTAATCTAAGCTCAACCTTCTATGACTTCTATACTGAATCTAAAAAATGATTCACAATCTAATTAAATTATTCCACACTAGACATGTAATAGAGGAGTGGGGTTCAAATAAGAACTCTTGTTTTTTATTGTGTGTGCATAACATTTACATATATTTTGTTATTCTTATATGCTACTATATTAGCTAGCGCTCTCTCTCTCTCTCTCTCTCTCTCTCTCTCTCTCTCTCTCTCTCTCTCTCTCTCGCTCTCTCTCTCTCTCTTTCTTCCTCCTATTTTGGACTGAAGAATTTTCATTTGATTTACTGCTTGTTAGAATCCTAATATTTGATGAAAAGAAAGAAATAAAAGTGAAGATTATCATTTTCCTTTCAGTTCAGGTAAAATTCTCTGATCAATGCAGAATGGAGATATAAATTTAGTCTTCTGAGTCTCAGTTATCTCAAAGTGGAACCAGTTTATCCTCCATATGTCTTCCTGCTACAATTTTGGTGGATAGCCTCATTGTTAATCTTGCAGCAGCCCAGTAAAAATAATCAAAATTTAAATACTGAAAGGATATATGATTTAGTGGAGAAAGTAGTGTATTTGAAGTAAGAGGACTTGGGTCTAATACTGTTTACCATCAGTGACTATTTTTTTGACCTTGGGCAAACTTATGATTTTCTTGACATCTTCCTGGTCTCATCACTAAGATAAAGGATTAAGATTAGATGATTTAAGACTTTTTCTTATTTTAAAAGAAAGTCTTACTTTCTTACTTTTGATTCCTTTATCTAAATGAAATCAATTACAGAAGGATGCCAAAAGAATCTGCTTTCTGAGAATCATTACTTAAATCCTTGTAGTTCTAATTATACGAATAGAATTCCTACAATGGATGAGAGACAAGGATAAAACTAGTCATTCTGGTGCCTTTAATAAAGAATCCAAAAATACCCAAGGGGGAAAGTCCTCAAATAACAATTCCATAATCAATGAGTACAAGATAATGGGGGGGGGGAGCTCCCATTGTTGGATTAGGTCAGCAAGAACATCAATGGGAATGGAAACATATCATAAATTACCTTCTTAATTTAACAAATTATTTTTGACAATTAGTAACTGAAGTCAGTTAATTCTGTCTATTGAGGGAAAGCAAATTTTGTGAATTCCCTCTAAATTAGAGGGTATCAGAGCAAGGTTCCTGTAAATTAACTTTGTTACTATGATAGTTAAAAAAAAAAGAAAACAATTTGATTTATTATTGAATCAGTGATTTCTCTGAATTATAGACCTAGAGCTTTAAAATGGCTATCTAATCTCAACCACTCCTTTCCAAACAGAGGAAGCTGAGACCCATAGAAATTGGGTCCCTTACTCAAAGAAGCATAAGTTGCAATCAAAAGAGTCAGTAATGACACTTCCAACTGGAAATCGAACAGTGTGACTTCTTTCCTCTGGCCACATTACTTCTCATTCAGTGCAGACAAACCTTAAGGGTAGTTCCTACTTGAGGACTCGTTGAGGTGAAGATTTGAGAGCACAGGGTTTAGAAAAGTAAGATATTTATTTTATGGCAAAAGAAACCACATCTAGATTAGAGCAGACCACAAAGAGTCAAGGAAATAACTATGTTCAATTGCAATATATACTTTTCTGAGAAGATATTCTCAGTTTCAGAATAATTCAATGCTTTCCTACACCCTAGAAAAGTTTAACTTTCAAGTAAAAGCTTTTGGAACCAGGCTAAATCCATCACTTTAATGCCTGGAACTAAGCTGTTGAAACCAAAGGAAATGAATCCATATAGTGCATCATTAGCCATGTGTGAAATCTTACTCTCTGAATTAATACATGGAAGGGCATGGTTCTGGCAAGACTCAATCCTATTTCAATGTGATAGGAAATAGCTCTTTCTCTACCCTGCCTCCTCCCTCTGTGTGTCTGTCCCTATTCTCCACTAACACACAAACACACACACACGCGCACACACACACACACACACACACACACGAATTACAACTCCTTAGATAGCTACTTATTCCTCTGGGAGGCTATCATCATCTGTTGCCATTAACTATTGACACAGAAGACACTGAGCTGATGTTAAATCCTGAAACATGGACAGCAGATAAACATGCTAAAAGCATATGACTCCTTTTCCCTCCCTTTGGCAAATAAGAAACTAAAAAAACAGAAAGTACTTTACAAAACAGAGTAAACATCTTTGAATGTGAACCAGTCACCTTTCTGCAATCTACTTTTGCTGCTGAATATGGGTGTTAGGATGGGATGCTTTCCATGTTCACATTATGTTCTCCCTTTTCTCAGTGTTCTGCTGTGATTGACTGGTTGACAATAATGGTAGGTAAAATTATTTCAGGCCTCTGAGATTAAGTTTCCTGATCTATAAAACGATGGGGTTGGGCTAGGAGAACTCAAAAAAACAGGTTTTGGAAATGTCATTCTATTATCCTAAGATCATGTGATCATGTGATCAAGGTTTTAATGGAAAGGGGATCTTTCCATTTCTCATTTTTAATGTTCCAAAGTAAGTCACGTAGTGACTTTGTCTATAAATTGCGATAATAATTAGCACATATTTCACAAGATTGTTGTATCAAAAATATATGTAAACTGCATAAGGAAAATGAATATCACATTGTATCATTGAATAACAATATAACTCTGAGATCCATCCTTTTTCCTCAATTTTGTCAGACACTGCTTCTGAAAGATAAGCATTTTCTAAATGGCCAGTCTCTTCCCATACTCCATATATTTTCATATGGTTTCTTTTTTCATTCTCTTGTTCAGCAAAACCTAAAATCAACTTAACATTTTTTTTTCCTCCTCAAGTGTGTTTGTTGCTAATTCAGATGCTAATCAAAACAACATTTTAAATCCCCTTATGAGTACTGCATTGATAAGTTAATCATAAATGCAAAGGACTCATTTTAGCCAAGATTTATTTTCATTATGGCACTCTTTTAGCATACCAAGAACTATTTTAAGGTATGGTCTCCACTATCCGAAAAAAATAGTTCTTCAAACAAAAATGAATCTTTTAGTGTTTTAATCAGTTGATAACAGCAGTAAGTAGATGCCTCTTGTAAATTCACATGTGATTGCGGACACATATTAGCTGTGTGACATGCTGGGCAAGTCCCTTAGCCACATTTGCCTCAGTTTCCCCATCTGTAAAATGATCTTAAGAAGGAAATAGTAAAGTATTCCAGTATCTTTGCCAAGGAAAGTTCAATTAGAGTCATGTATAGTTAAATTGAATATGACTGAACAGTAATATACTATGGACTATGGGGTTAATATTATTATCTCATTTGACCCTCGCCACAACTCTGGATAGGTACCTGAGGCAGCCATGACTCATCCAGAGTCAAAAAGCTAATTTGTACTCAGGATTTCCTAACTAAAGGTCTAGTCCCCTATCTGCTGGGCTGCTTATATGAAGATAAAGAGTTTTTGTTATTAATTAATTACAAATCATGTAATAAAAAATAATAGAAGACACATCAAATCTCTGGCTTTTCATTTTATAGAAAAATATGTTCAATTACAATGATAAATTTTATTGCAATTTTTCTTCTTATGTTACTATAGAATTGTTTGTATATGTTGTTAAACTCAGGAAGCTTGACCTTAAAATGCCTACATGACTTAAATTTCAAGTTCATCTTTCTTCATTTTGTAATTCTATTGATAGTCAGTCTGATTTTTTTTTTACTTTATCTGCAATATTTTCTTTTATGGTTTGCAAAAATATCACATTCAACCTATTTTCCTTTTTTTGTTGTTGTTGCTAGAAAACAAGATAATCCACACATGTCCCTTGGCTCTTTAATGGAGATTTATCACTTTCCTTAGCAGAGTTTCTTTTTTTTCCCCCAAGTTTGTTATTGTGTGGGCTGATTTATCTCATTTCCTTCCTTCTCACTTTGAATCAGTTCATTTTTTTCATTAAAAAATTGTGTATATTTCCATCATTTAAAAATTTACATAATAATTTTATGCTAATATACTTCTCCATTTCATTTCATGATGGTTTTGATCATTTTATTCTGACTTTTTTCTTCAATCTATGATCATTTTTTCTTTAAAATATTCTAGTTACATCTTAATTTTGCTTAATTTTTTCTCTGATATTTTTAATTCCGATCAATTAAATGGATAATATGTTATAGCTATAAATATAACATATCTCTCTTTACTTCTATACATTAATATCAAAACAAGCAAAGTCGGATAGATAGATAAAAAGAAAGATACATACATACATACATGCTGGACAGGTAAGTAGACGATAGGTAGACGCTTTGGATGAGTAGATGATGACACAAAACCCTATAAGATGCTTGCTACCTATATGACTCTGGACCAGTCTTTTAGCTTTTGTCTCATGTGTCCTCTTTATATGTAACAGTAATAATAATATATAGCATTTTTTTTCCAAAATGATGTGATTCTCCTGACTATCCTACAGAGTGGATATTTTGTCCATTATACAGATGAGGAAACTGAGGCACACAAAGTTTAAATGACTTGCTCAGAATTACATAGCTAGTAAGCAGCCAAGGCATGATTTGTAATCAAAATTTCTCACTCCAAGTCAAGCTTTATTCATTCTATCAATATGACCTTTACCTATTCATTTTTAGATTTAAATGAAATTTTTTTTATAAAATGCTTTCTAAATCTAAAAGTACCATATAATATTTAGCTTTAAGTGTCATTATACTTTCCCCTTTATTTCTACTATTATGATAATTTTATTTTTTTTTTTGTCTTAGTAGAGATATGTATTTAGCCATTTGCGAACTGAAGGGAGCAGGATTAAGTTACTTGTCCAGAGTCACACAGCTAATAAGAATCTGAGGCCAGATTTGAACTTATGAAGATGTCATTCTGATTCTAAGCTTAGTGTTTTAACCACTACACTAACTAGTTGCCCATATTAATAAAGGAGCCAGAAGAAAATTGCAAAGAACTCATTTAACTTATGTTCACTCAGATCCCTATCATTGTATTGGAATATTTAAATATTCCTTTCTCTGCTGCACTTCCTCAACATGTGATATTCAGCTCATTATTAGATTATAGAATCAAGAATCACAAGATTTCAAAATTATATATATTTTGTAGTAAAGAACCTTAAACCAAAATCATATTTAATCATCATATCACAAGTTCTCAGAGGTAGAATCAATTTTAAAGACTTTATCCGTATGTGGACATGTGATATTCAGAACTAACAAGTAGTCATCCTTCAGTTACTAGATCTTCAGGAAGAGGGAAAAAGAATAATTAATTCCAGGAGCAGCTTATTAGATTTTTGGACATATCAACTTGTTAGAAAATTCTCTGACTTCAAACTTAATTTGTCTCTTGTCACTTTACAATCATTGTTTCTCTGCCAAGCAAAAGAGAATTGCTGGTTCAGCTTTAGTACTCTGAAACACATTAGAGGTCATTAGATATAACCCTTTTTTTTCTGATATAGAAATTGGAGTCCACTGAGATTATCTTTTCTCTGAGGTCACAATGCTGTTAAGTATCTTGTGAACTATTTGAACCCAAGGCTTCCTGTCTCCAAACCCAGTGACTACCTCACACTGCATCCTCCTTTGTTTTATTCAAACACTATTGGGTAGGTTTATAGACAATTATTGTTACTCTTCCCTCTGTCATAAAAGATTCAGAGCTGAATCATTCCCAAGTTTACCTCATTCACTTATTTTAACCCCATCTCAATTGATCTCTCACTTTTGAACTAGAGATTTAATCAGAATCATCCTGTACAATATTCACTTGCTTTTTATTCTAGGAACTATTATATATTTTTTTCCTCTCTAAAAATTGCTATTTGATATATGAAATGGCTTTCTAAGAGTGGGAGAGGATAGGGGAATATAGTTGAGATATTTTGGGGATGTAAAAAATCAATAATAACTTCAAACTGAAAATAATTAATCTTTCCATTTTCCCCTTTTACTTCAAATACTTATTACATTTCCTCTGTGCTCCTTTTTTCTCTAGGTCCCAAACCAATTCTTTCCCTTGGCCTTCACATGGAATGGATTTGAGGCCACTAAGTATCTTCTATATTTTCCAGCTTATCAATGTCCCTATTAAATACATGCTGTTTGAACTCAACACAATCCTCTACATGTGTTTAACTGAGGCAAAATAAATTGAGGATGTTAATTCTTTGATTCTTAATATATTCCAAACAAAAGAGAAAAGAATAGAATGGACTTTACTTTTTTTTTTCTTTTTCCCAAATCTTCATTTTTTTTTTTTAAATAATGTCCTTTTTTTTATTTTCAAAATACATGCAGATAATTTTCAGCATTCAACTTTGTAAAACCTGTTCTAATTTTTTTTCTCTTTCCCTTCCTCCTACTCCCTCCATTAGACAGCAGATAATTCAATATATGTTAAATATGAGTAATTCTTTTTTATCATTTATCATGTGCCCAGGAAAAATCAGATCAAAAAGGGGAAAAAATGAGAAAGAAAACAAAAATCAAGCAAACAAGAAAAAAAATGTAAAAATACTATGTTGTGATTCATATTCAGTACCCATAATCCTCTTTCTGGATGGAAATGGCTCTCTCCATTACAAATCTCTTGAAATTGACCTGGATCACCTTATTGTTGTAAAGAGCCATGGGAATGGGCATTTATTAACTGCCTACTTCTATAAAAATTGTAAGTTTTAAAGTTCTTTAAAATCTGTTTTTTTTTCCTTTAATTTTATTTTTTCCCTGACAAACTATTCATCCAACTTAATCCTCTGTATATTGAACTGATAATTGAAATTAAATGTAAGATGTCATTCATATATAATTAATGCCATTCTCAGTGATTGAGTTGAGTGTTTTAGTTTAGAACTTTTCAGATCTTAATTCGATCAAACAGTGTATTGATTACCCCACCGATCTTAGTGTGCCATCTCTGCCTTTATACAGATCATTTGTTAAAAAAAAAAAAAAATCAAGAGGAAGATATCTAGTATAGGTCCTTATGCTACTTCATGAGAAAGGAGCCATAGAGATTCAAGTTCGTCAGAATGGACATGTGATTAATGTAATTTATTGCAAGATTTCATATTATGTTACCAATTAGCATTTCCAAAGTTTTATGTATTCCATATAATGAAATATATGAGAGATGAAAGAGTGATATAACATAGCAATCTGAAATTATGAAATTGAATATTGTACCTCAATCACATCATTATTATTTTCTTAATTATTGTCAATGGAAATCCTGTTTTAAAAAGTATAAATCAGAGAAGAACAGAGTACCTTAATGAATTTTCAAGGAAAAAGAAAGTAAAAAATCTTGGAAGTTTTATTTTTCCAGCTAACAATGAAATAACAGATTTAATATGTTTACATTATTTTCCCCACTTGTAGTGGTTGGAATTATTTTTCCTATGTTCAAACTCAATTCATTAATAGGAGTTTATTTTTCAGTTATCTGATAAACTTTGATATGTTGGGGGGGGACTTTATTATCTATATAATGCTGAATCCTGCTTCTCAAAACACATTAATTGTGTTGAAATTCTAACCTTAGTACATATTACCTGTATGACTTACTCCTGGTACTTTTGGCAAATAGTTTAAATTATCTATGCTATGATTGCCAACCCCCCCCAAAAAAAAATGAAAAGAAAAGGAAGTTTAGTAAGGTGGCTTCATGGGACCCTTTCAGGACTAGATAAAATTCTCTAGTCTCTCAATCATTTGCACATAGGTAGGAATTTAAAATATATATATCAATCTAACATGTATTGTGGGTAGAGTTGTGAACTGATGCAATTATTTGGATTAGTAATTTTGAACTATTCCAAAAGAGCTAGGAAAACCTGTAAAAACCCTTTGATCCAGCAGTATCATTGCTAGATCTTTATCGCTAAGAAATCTTAATAGGTAGTATATAAGAAGGGGAAGTCTCTAACTGGGCAATGATGTTCATAATAGCTCTTTTTGTACTAGCTAAGAATTGGAAATGGAGAAAATGAGCATCTGTTGGGAAAATGGATGAAGAAGTTGTGGTATGTGATTGCAATGGAATATTTTAGTGCTAAATGAAAGGACAAGTGACATGATTTCAAGAAGAAAAAAAAAAAAAAACTGAAAACAACTTATGTGAACTGCTAAAAAGTAAAATGGGTAGAACCAGGAAAACATTGTGCATAGTAACAGCAATACTGTGAAACAAAAATATGAATGACTTAGGCAATCTCAAGAATACAGTGAACCGAGACAAACTCAAAGGAATCATGATGAAAAAAATGCTATCTGCATTCAAAAAAAGAAATGATGTTGTTTGAATACATGCTGAAGCATAACGTTTTCTTCCTTCCTTCTTTCCCTTCCTTCTCTTCCTTCTCTCTCTCCCTCCTTCCTTCCTTCCTTCCTGCCTTCCTTTCCCCCTCCCTTCCTCTCCCTACCTCTTTTCCTCTTCCCCTTTCTTTCTCCTTCCTTCCTCTCCTCTCTTTCTCTTCTCCCTCCTTCCTCCCTCTCCCTCCCTCTCTCTCTTGTCTCTTGCTCCCTTCCTCTCTCTCTCTCTCTCTCTCCTCTCTCTCTCTCTCTCTCCTCTCTCTCTCTCCCTCCCTCACTCCCTCTCTTTTTCTCTCTCTCTCTCTCTCTTTCTCCCCCTTCATTTCCTTCTTTCCTTTTTTTATTCTTTGAATCTTCTTATATGAAATGTTTAATATGGAAATGTTTTACATGATTGTATATATATAACTTTTAGATTGCTTGATTATTGTCATGGGGGGGAAGAGGGCTTGAAAGGAAAGGATAGAATTTGGAATTCAAAACAAGAAAAGAGATTTTTACAATCTCTTTGTAAAAACAATTGTTTTGATATGTAATTATGAGGAAATAAATTATTATTTTCAAAAAGAAATTTCAGATTCTTCCTTGAGCTAGTTATACTTTTTAATAAATTCTAATAAATAATTGTTTCAGATGCAATTGAATGCTATTTTAATCATTTTTATTTCTCACACCATGTGATGGAACCATAGTGACACACTTCCATTTTCACACATAACATAATCCTTCATCCATCTCCAAGCAATTGCATCAGTTATCCTCAGTCCTACAAAACAGAAGTGTTTCAAGATACCTGATTTCTTTCAAGATTCAACTCATTCTGATTGTTACATGAAGATTTTCCAGATTTATCTAGATGATAACCCTAATTTAATTCTTCACCCAAATTATCCAAATTGTACTGTATGCATCATGTACATTCTATGAAACTATTCCTCAAAATCCTTGTTCTTATCTCCTTTTAGAATATAATGTTCTTGAGGGAAGGGTTTGTTCAATTCTTGTCTTTTTAATCCTCATAGCTTAATATGCCTGATATAATAGACATTCAATAAATTCTTGATTAATAAAAGTATAAGAGACCTTAGAGGGATGAAATATAAATGTCTAGTTGTAGGTATAACAGATTCTAAAGAGATTTAATGACTTGCCAGTTGGTAACAAAAAAAAATTAGTTTTTGAACTCAAATGAGAACTCTTTCCATTGCATGAAGCAGTCTCTGACTGATTATTTTAATAAAAATACTTTTCTTTCTTTAGTATTAATCTCCTGCCTCCATCAGTTATAAGTAATATCAGTTATTTCCTTGCAAAAAGAATTCAATATTCCTTTCTTCATTTATAGTTAGTAGAGAGAGTGGACATATAGATTTATAAAGCATCTTTTGACTTTTAAAGATCCATTTTGTTGCAATATACCATTTGTACAAACATTATAAAGAAATTTACAGTTAATTTAATGTTACCTTTAAAATATTTCCTTGTTCAGTTTTCCAAGGAAGAGATTCAAAAAGCAATTCCATTGTATTAAAATACATGCAACTATTACAAAATTATGTGTAATATTAGAGATATATAAAATTATATGGAGACATAAAAGGAAAAATGAGCACTTGATTAAGAATAGCTTACAGATACAAAATTTCATAGAATTCTTAAAGTTAAAAATATTGCTAGATATTACAGTATTTTATTTCCTGCTGGAATTTTTAAAGCTGTGTCTACACAAGGCAATTACTTTCAAGCTGCCATGCTATGCTGTTCTTATCCAAGAGTTTGATTTGATTTGATTTCTCCCACTTCAGTGGAGCTCAGCTGTGTGGAATGAAAGAGGGTATACCTTTAAAAGCCAAGAAAAATGTTCTCAGTGCTAAAAGTATGTATACCTATGTTGTTTTTTATCCTTCATTTTCAGAGGATCAATGATATCATGGGGTGATTTTTTGATCACTGAATTGGATTTATGTGAAGTAGAATTTTACAATATTATCAGTCTGAATCTCTTCCAGAGATATGGAAGTCTAGTGGCAACACACAAGACAGGATCGCTGGTGAAAGCTAGCCATACAATGGATAATTTTGGTGTCTTTGATGGCTTTTCAAGGTCTCAGTGATCCACAGAGTCTGTTTCATGGCTATTAGAACAAATTGTTTTCATCTGCCTATTCTGCCTGGTATACTCAGAGTAGACATGCCCCTCACTCATAGACAAGTCTGAAACCTGTCAGTTAGGAAGTGTGGATTATTCAAGGAGAACTAGCCTCTCTGGAATGGGGGCTTGCCTAGACCATTTCCAGGGCTGCCCATCCACTTTTGATGTCTGCCTGGTGCTCAATTGCATCTATGGTTCTGGGAAACTATAGTTGTGCCCTAAATTGCACACATCCCAGGAAATCTTCTCAGTAGACAGAATAAACCAGGCATGGGTGGAGGAAGAAATTCGTTTTTGGGGAAATTTGGTTATTAGGAAAACAGTATTTCTATCCCCAACTCTGTACTACCACCATTTTCTTTTATTTGAAAGGCTTCACATATATCAAAAGGAAGATGGCTTAAAATAAACAAATATCAATAGGTTGTTAATAACCATTTTAAAAATTGAATTTGATTAAATCCTTTCAAGACATATTTAGTGATGAGAGCGAATGAAAATTTATTGAGACCCTGTTTTCAATAGCTATATTCTAAAACTGTCTTAATACACATACACGTAAATTTATACACAGATATATGCGTACATGTGTATATGTATGTGTTTCAACATATATTTAACAGGTAAAAATAAAATGTAAATGGTTTAAATGCATAATAAATTGCATCTATTTTAATACCAAATATATCTATCCAAACATCACATACATGTGATTTAAGGAATTTCCACATTATTGTAAAATCCTATTCCTCTATGATTTCCATATTAACATAATGGATCTTATGTTCATATCTTGAGGTTATTTTGAGAATAATTAGCTTAGTTCATTTCAAACATAAGAACTACCTCCTCAGAATTAAGAATACATGCAGGAAGCCTAAAGTAGTGGAAAGATGGCTAGCTCTAAAACAGAATTTTTTTTTATTATTAGTAGTACTTTTTTTTCCAAATACATATAAACATAGTTTTCAATTTTCATTTTTGTAAGACTTTGCATTCCAGATTTTTCTCCCTTTCATCCTTTCTTCCTCCTGCCCAAAGACAGTAAGCAATCTGTTATAGGTGAAATATGTCCAATTCTCTTAATTATATTTCCGTATTTGTCATGTGGTGCAGAAAAAATCAGACGAAAGCAGAAACAAAACATAAGACAGACAGACAAAAAAGGTGAAAAAAAACCTATGTTTTGATACACTTTCAGTCTCCATAATTCTTTCTCTAGATGCAGATGGAATGTTCAATCCCAACTTTATTGGAATTGGCTTGAATCACTGCAGTGTTGAGAAGTCAAGTATGTCATAGATGATGGACATATAATCTTATATTAGTTTGTCCATTGCTCTCTTGGTTTTGCTCACTTTAATAATTATCAGCTCATTAAGTCTTTCCCGGCTTTTCTGAAATCAGCCTGCTCATTATTTCTTATAGAACAGTAATATTCCATGACATTCACATATCATACCGTATTCAAACCATTTCACAACTGATGGACTTCCATTCAATTTGCATCAAAAGGGCTGCTACAAACATTTTTGCATATGTGGGTCCTTTTTGTCTTTTTTTATAATTTATTTGGCATACAGATCTAGTACTGAGACTGTTGATCAACAAATATGCAGTTTTGTAGCCCTTTGGGCATAATTCCAAATTCCTTCTTGATTGTTTGGATCATCTCATAACTCCACCAACAATGAATAACTGCTGTTATGGGCCAGTACTCTGAAACAAGGATTCTTACAAGTTGTTAAGTCAGTAGAAGTGATAAATACAATGGTTATCTTGTTTAGTATGGTGATGAATAGTTCTCTAGTGAAGTACATGTACTTAATATAGTTCTAAAGATTCACACCTATGATAATGTAATTATAATAGAGTTTATAACAGCCAGCAGGGACTGAGAGACAGATTCATTCACTTCATCTCACACCCACTCTGGTGGCTGGCCTTCAGCACTTCCCACAGTGAGACCAAGGCTGGTTTGAAAGGCTCTCCAGAAAGCTGTCCAGCCTCCGGCAAGGAGACAATAGAGAATTTAGACTTTAACACCTGGCTATTCTAGTAGTGATTAACCAACTGAAATTAAGGCTGTTCCAGAGACCTCCAGAAAACCATCCAGAACACTACATCCTGGTTTCCCCACATCCTCTCAAACATTTACCATTGTCTTTTCCTATTACCTTAGTTAACCTAGAAATGTGAAATAACTTATCTTAATATGCATTTCTCTAATCAATAGTAATTTAATGATTTTTTTTCATATGACTAGAAATGGTTTTTATTTTTTGATCTGAAAATGTTCTATTCATATAATTTGATCATTTATCAATTGGAGAATAAATATATTTTTATAAATTTATTCAATTCTCTCTATTTTTGGAAATGAGGCTTTTATGAAAAACAATGGCTGTAAAAATGTTTTTGAACTTTTTACTTCCCTTCTAATCTTGGCTATATTGGTTTTGTTTATGCAAAACCTTTTCAATTTAATTTAATGAAAATGATCCACTTTGTATTTCATAATTTTCTCTAGCTCTTCATGCTATAATTTCCTCCCTTCTCCAATGATCTGACAAGTAGATTATTCCTTACTCTCCTAATATACTTATTGTATTACTCATTATGTCTAAATCATGTACTGATTGCCACCTTTTCTTGGTATAGGGTATTAGATGTCGGTGAATGCCAACTTTCCGTCATATTCTTTCCAATTTCCTCAAGAATTTTGTCAAAGAGTGAATTGAAGTTTCTGATTCAGTTCCTTGCTAGTCATGTGATTTATTACTTCATCACACAACTCAGTGCTCTAAGTTTTCTCATCCATATATCAAATTTATCCTGTATCGATCAAATACTTCCATTGTGATTCCCAGGTTATCCCTTTTTGCCATTTTACATCACTGAACATAGTGCCTGACACATAGTATGTTTAATAAATATTTATTGTTTGATTGATCTTTTTAGAGATAGAGACAGTTTGCCTTTCTTTGTATCCTCAACAACTTGTAAAACAATTAAAAAAAGACAGCATATATTTACTAAGAATGGCAGTAGGTAGAAAGAGAGAAGTATGAAATGCAAGTTTGTTTTCTTTTTCTTTAGAATAACTCCGAAGAAAGGGATTCTGTGATCCAGATGTCTCATCCTTCTGTCCAAATCTCACAGATATGCAACACACCTGATCAATGTGCAAGGTGGCAATAGCTGCTTTCTGGGGGAAAAAAGGCAAATGTTCTTTCTCCTTCTGTTTGTGTTCAAAACACACAGGTTGTCTTCCTCTGAGATATACATCAACACTCCCCTCCCCAACCAATAGTCAGAGAAGAGTGAATTAGGAAAATCAACAACCCAATAGTGCCCAATAGCATGCATAACAATAGAGTCTCAGGAAGTGCAAATAGCTGTAAATACCATCAGAAAAAAAGAATAACAATAAACTAGATACACACTTACACACTTCTAATATATTGACAACGACAAAGCTAAATTAGTATTCCCTACTTTTCAATAGGGGGAAAAAATCCCTGTGGAAAAAAATGCTGAAAAATTTAAAGGAAGATCTTTTCTTTATGCACACTTTACCTCTTACTTTTTTTTGTGATACTATGCAAATTACTTTAACCATTTTGGATTTCATTTATCATTCATACAGTGAAGGTTTTGACTGGGAAACTTAAAATGGCTCTTCCATCTTTCAACCAGAGCATCAGCTTTCCCACATTTTTTTGGCTTTTATTTAAATATTCACAATTAAAAATCCTTCTCTCCTTCTTGTCCTCTTATTCTCTTTTCATCTTTCTCTTGTTTTCCCTCCCTTTTTTTCCATTCTTTCCTTTTCCCTTTGTTCTTTTTTCTTAATTTCTTTCATACTTTATTTCTCCCATCTTTCTACTCTCTTTCTTTGAACTCATTCTTTTATCCATCCTTCCTTCTTTTTCTTCCTTCCTTCCTTCCATCCTTCCTCCCAGCCTCCCTCCCTCCCTTCCTTCCTCCCAGCCTCCCTCCCTCCCTTCCTTCCTTCCACCCTTCCTTCCTTCCTTTTTTCCCTTCTTCCCTTCCTTCCTTTCCTTGCTTCCTTTCTTCCTTTTCTCCTGCTATGCCACAGTTGTCTTTAACTGTCCTGACTCAGTTTCCCTGTACCAGTTTCCCTTGTCTCAGTTTCCTTAACTGTTCTGTCTCAATCTCCTTAGTTGTAAATCCCCCTCTGGTCCATTAAGACTGAGAACTATTTGCTCTAAGGTTGTAAATTAGCAAGATAAACGAGAGAGTAAGCCTCCTGACTCTTTTCTGTCCTCAAGAATTTACAATATCCCTCTAAAAATATTCCAAGATACCTCACTGATATCTTTACATCTTTGTATTCAGACATCCTGTCTCTGGGTTTTTAGGATTTATGGCCTCCCCCATCCTGACATAAGTTTTTCCAAGTTTCTTACCCCTTCTTTTGTTTAGAGAAAATGTATTTAAGAAGTTGGGGTTCCTCCATTCATTTCTGGAGGCTGGAGGCTGGTGGCTATATGCCAGACGCTGGATTCTTTGAGATGACAGTCTCCTCCAGCTCTGCGACCAACATGGATTCTTTGGTCCCAGTACATCTTTATCTCTGTCTGACTGGATAATTTGAGACGAGAGTCCTGTCCAGTTAATTTTACTCTCCCATTAATAAAATATTAAAAACTTTCCAATCTCTCTCCTGCCTCCATCATGTTTCTTCTTTCTGTCCTTTTTCTCTTTCTCTCTCATTCTTTCTCTTTTTCTTCCTTCCTTCGTTCCTTCATTTGTTCATTCATTCATTCCTTCTTTCCTTTTTTCCTTCTTCCCTTCCTTCCTTTCCTTGCTTCCTTTTTTCCTTTTCTCCTGCTATGCCACAGTTGTCTTTAACTGTCCTGACTCAGTTTCCCTGTACCAGTTTCCCTTGTCTCAGTTTCCTTAACTGTTCTGTCTCAATCTCCTTAGTTGTAAATCCCCCTCTGGTCCATTAAGACTGAGAACTATTTGCTCTAAGGTTGTAAATTAGCAAGATAAACAAGAGAGTAGACCTCCTGACTCTTTTCTGTCCTCAAGAATTTACAATATCCCTCTAAAAATATTCCAAGATACCTCACTGATATCTTTACATCTTTGTATTCAGACATCCTGTCTCTGGGTTTTTAGGATTTATGGCCTCCCCCATCCTGACATAAGTTTTTCCAAGTTTCTTACCCCTTCTTTTGTTTAGAGAAAATGTATTTAAGAAGTTGGGGTTCCTCCATTCATTTCTGGAGGCTGGAGGCTGGTGGCTATATGCCAGACGCTGGATTCTTTGAGATGACAGTCTCCTCCAGCTCTGCGACCAACATGGATTCTTTGGTCCCAGTACATCTTTATCTCTGTCTGACTGGATAATTTGAGACGAGAGTCCTGTCCAGTTAATTTTACTCTCCCATTAATAAAATATTAAAAACTTTCCAATCTCTCTCCTGCCTCCATCATGTTTCTTCTTTCTGTCCTTTTTCTCTTTCTCTCTCATTCTTTCTCTTTTTTCTTCCTTCCTTCGTTCCTTCATTTGTTCATTCATTCATTCCTTCTTTCCTTTTTCCCTTCTTCCCTTCCTTCCTTTGCTTCCTTCCTCCCTCCCTCCCTCCATCATGTTTCTTCTTTCCTTCCTTCCTTTCTTTCTCCCTCATTCATTCTCTTTTTCTTTCTTCTTTCCTTCCTTCCTTCCTTCCTTCCTTTGTTCCTTCCTTCCTTCATTCTTTCCTTCCTTCTTTCCTTACTTTTCCCTTCTTCCCTTTCTTCCTTTCCTTGCTTCTTTTCTTCTTCCCTCTCTCCCTCCCTCCATCCTATTCCTTCCTTCCTTTCTCTCTTTCTTTCTCTGTCATTCTCTGTCTTTTTCTTTCTCTCTCATTATCTCTCTCTCTTTCTCTCTCATTCTATCTTTTTCTCTCTCCTTCCTCCCCTCCTTCCTTCCTTCTTTTCTCTTTCTCTTTCTTTTTCTTTCTTTCTTTCTTTCTTTCTTTCTTTCTTTCTTTCTTTCTTTCTTTCTTTCTTTCTTTCTTTCTTTCTTTCTTTCTTTCTTTCTTTCTTTCTCCAATTTTCTTTTCTTCCTTCCTTTCTTTCTTTCCCTATTCCTCCTTCCTTTTTTCCTTGCTTTCCCATTTCCTTTCCTTCTTCCATTCATTCAATCACTGAGCCTTTTCTCTATTTCCAGTCTTCTCTACTTTTCTTTTTTTTTGACTCTTTCTCCCATTCTTCTTCTGTTATCTTTCCTTGCCTTCCTTTCTTGCTAAGTTCTTCTTTTTGTATTGAAAATCTAAACATAAATACTCTCTTTTAAATATTTTTTCTCTTATTATTTCAGTGAAAATTCAATTTAAAATTATTTTTATTATTACAAAATACTATCTTTTATTCATTTGAGTTTTAATACTGGGTAGGAGAGCCACAGAGACAGGAATACACTCAGAGTAAATGAGAACATTCAATGAAAATTGCTGAATGAAGCCTGTAAACTGTCATTCTGATAATTCAGACTGTGTTAGTATGGTCATTTAAATGGTAGAGTTCACTGATGTAAAAGAAAAAAAATCTTTATTTTAAGTGGATTTCTAAATTATCAATTTAATAAAGATAATTATGGATAGTTATTGTGCATTAAGCACTAGCAAAATGGCTCATCGGGATGGTTTATTTGGCCCTTAAAAATAACAGCTAATTCTTTCAGTCTTTGCTTTTATGATTCAATTCTTCTCATATTAGCATAGAAAAAGAGCTTCAGTCAGTTTAAATACAGCTAACTATATTTAACACTTACAAGTATAATGATTTTCTGATCCAATGATGATAGGAATACCTGTTTTCCAAGACAATCAGAAAGTATTTCACTTTCAGCACAAGCCCATGGCAAAACCATCATTCAAAATTTTACCTTTTTTCACCATAAAACTTTATCTGATATATATTTCAATTAAACTAAGATCTTTCCAATCAAATTCAACAAAAACTGATCAAATATCTATCTTTTGTTGTTGCTGTTGTTGCGATGTTTTTATTTTATTTATTTCCAACACTACAATGACTTCCTTTCCCTGACAATAGAAAAATGAGAGTAATTCCCAATTATCTAGTTAAGGAAGTCACTGTGGTAGATGCCTTGATGACAAAAAAAGGAAAACATTTATAAAACTTCTCTGGCCTTCAAGTAACATATATTTTACTATGTTGCTACAATGTGGGGAGTGGGGGGACAAATTAAATCTAGTGAATAAAAAGAACAATCTCAAAAGAAAGAAAAATCTTATTACCTGAGCAATAACAAAAGATCTCATATAGAAATATAGTCATGAAAAGATTGTGCATTCCAAACATTGAAGGACATGAATGCAAAATATGCAAGACTGAAAAGTAATGGCATTTATAGAAAAAAAAGTTAATAGGATAATTTGATGGAAAAGTAAATCTTTTACTGGAAATTCTATGAAATAAGATGAGAAAATATAGGCATCTTTGGCCTTGGTATTGGTACAATATAGGCAATTAATATAATCTTCTTAATTGATGGATTGCCAAGTAGGATATGCAACTTTAAAATTTAAATACCATATTTATTTTTTTATTTAAATACCAACCTAAGAATTTTGTGATTTTCTCATGGAGATAATAGGGAGTCAATAAGGCATTTGGACAAAAATATGAATGCATTTTAGAATCTTAGTCTATCAGTTAGGTATAGGACATTGGAAAAGAGTGATGATGGGATAAGGAAAAGAAAGTTAAAAACTACTCAAAAAAAAAAAAATCCAGGAGAGGAGCAAGGAGGGCTTGAGCTACAGTATTATCCAGGCTCTCAAACAAGCTTACAATCTAATGAGGTAATCAACCAACCAATAACTATGTACAAAGAAAATCTATTCAGAATAAATTGTAGATAATCTCAGAGAAAAGCCACTAAAAAGAACCAGATTTCTTACACAAGATAGGGCATCACCTAAGACTTAAAAGAAATCCTGGAATTCAGGGAGCAGAGATGTGAGCAAAGGCAATTTCCATGGAAACTGAAATGCATAAGTCACTGAAGAAGTCATGGATTATTACTATATGAAGAGAAGCAAGGAAAACAGTGTAATTATATTCAGAATTTTTGGAATAAAGTACTTTAAAAATAAAATAGAAAACTTCCTATTTGATCAACAAAGTAATAGGGATGCAATTGAATTTATTGAAGAAGAGAAGAGTGAAATGGTCAGATTTATCTTTTAGGAATATCAATATGGTTACCAAGCAGAGCATGGATTATACTGAAGAGAGAAAGGCATGGAGTCAATAAGACTTGACAACTTGTTTGAACCTGAACCTACAGGATTATAAATCTAATGCTGAAGGGGCCTCCAATGATATAAATTCGAGAATCTCCAAATATGGAAGGTGTGAAAGAAAATATAATCCATGATAATTTGGTTGTTGCAAGCCTGGATGATTTGGAGAATGGTGAGACACTCAAAAGAATAGGCAAGCCTACAAAATATGGCAATTGTTTACAAAACATGAAGTGAAAAGCATTCCTTTATGCAGTTATTTAGTATCCTTGAGTTAAAAGAATCAGACAACAATCCTAAAAGAATATACTTCTTCAAAATATATACCTTCTGTTTGCTTCAATTTGTATTTCCTGACAAATATCTTGGGCTTTGCCAGGCCATTTATCTCTCAGTAATAAACCATTATCTTGTCACAGTGGATAATTCCTTTAGCAAAGCCTTTGAAATATTCCAAAGCTTACAGGGTTTTTTTCTCTCTTTTTTGTTTGTTTTTATGTTTTTTCTTGTGCAGTTTCTGTACTTAGATGCTAAAATGAAATTACAAAGAACGGAGCAGAATTGCTTCTGTTTTGGCATGGGATCAAATCAAGTGATAGCACATTGATGAAGCTTTCTTTCCCATCATTATCTAGCAAACATTCCATAAGTCTGATTGACATAATTGCTTTTTTTAAAGGAACAATGAGTCTCCGACTTTTGAATTAAAGTCAATTAATATGGTCTTCATTTATCTGATGTCACTGTAACCGATGTAGAATAGCCTTAAGATTTTTTGTTTGTCTTATCTTTTGTTTTCTCTGGGGTAGAATAAAGGTTATCCTGTACGCATTGTGTATATTGTTAACTTGAATGTGTGTGTGGAATCAGAAAAATACATTTAGCCACATCTGTGGAGATCTAGACAAAAGCTACCATATATTCAGATATTTTCCCAGATGAATTGTGTGGGGGGTAGAATAACAAGTCAAATTAAAGATGGGAGTTCATTATTAGATATAAGAATATTAACACCAGACATAAGGATATTTGGTCACGGAAAGTATTTTGAGATTTTCATTGTATATTGAATTTATTTCCCCCAATTATTGAAAATCAATTTATTTTACCTTTTATTGGTCCCCTTTTAAGAGAGAGAGAGGGAGAGAGGAGAGGGATGGAGGGAGGGAAAGAGAAGAAGAGGAAAGGAAGATGACAAAGAGAAACAGACACAGAGAGACACACAGAGATGTGATGGGAAGGAAAAGGGAAGAAAGAAGGAAGGAAAGAAAGGAGGGAAAGAAAAAGAGAGGGAGGGAAGGAGGAAGAGAGGGACAAAGGAAGGAAAAAAGGGAGGAAAAGAGGGAAAAAGAAAAGAATGAATGATGTAGGAAGAGAAAGGAAGAGAGAGAGGAGTGAAGGAAGAGAGGGAATGAGGGAGAGAACCCTGATAACATCATATGCACAAGCAAAGCAAACTCTCATATTAGTTATGTCCAATAATATAAGATTCATTCTTCATCCTGTAGGATAAAAGCCAGAGATTTTACCTCTCTGTAAGGAAGCAAGTAATATCATTAATTATTGGTTCTCTAGAATGGTAATTGATTTTTCTGTGGTTATTGAGGACAGATTCCAAGTCTTTCAGAGTTATTTATCTTTCCTGTGATTTTTTTAATAAACTATTTTCCTGCATCTGATAACTTCAATACAACAGTTCATATAATTTGGTATTCATTCTAAAATGCTCTGTCCCATAGCTCTAGTGATCAACCAATTTATCTTGGAGGGTTATTCCCCAATTAATATAACACTTCCAAAATATAAGTTATGATAATATTTTTTTGTGGGAAGTTGGAAACGATTATACAAAGATCCTAGCACCTTTAGAACTGAGCAAGTTGATGGGAAGCTCCCTTGATCAGCCTGGAACAATGTGAGAGATGCTGACGCACCATTCATTTTGCCTGCTTATGGTTTCCTCCATAACTTGGTAAAGATAATCCACTATGCCTGGGATCTTTTTCTCTCTCACCACATGTATTAGGATTTTTATTTTCCTTTTAGCTTTAGCTAATAGGTCACCTCCTAGGAGAAATAAAACCTAATAATCCCTAATTATTAGTGTTCTCTCCACTTGACTTGAAATTATTTATCTTTGTACATGTTATATTTTCAGTAAAATGTAAGCTACTTAAGATCAGGGATTAAAGTTTAATTTTGGGGCCTTTATATTCCAGTACTTAGTACCCCGTTCCTCACACAGAGTGGATGCTCAAAAGATGTTTATTTAATTAAATGGAAACAAATTAAGTGTAAAAAATTAATGGCATTTGCCTGCTTGACTTATTGAATTCATGAATAGAATATACCTGTAAAGATCTTCAGAATGAAAATTATAAACTGGCTTGATCACAGTCCTTTTTTCCCATTTTCATAAATAGTAGATGTATATACATGTGTTATTAAATACCACAAACACAAAGATGACATAGTCTAGGATGTCATATGCTGAGATATGCATGTTCATGTAGATATATATAGAACATATACATATATATACTCACAAACATATGTACATGTATATTTACATTCAAAGATTCATATATGCTGATTCCATGAAAGTCAAGGAACCTCTTGATATCCCTAAACTACTAAATCTAAGAGACAAAAACAAATACAGAGAGTCAGAGACAGACATAGGCACAAAGATGAAAAGGCTAAGACACAGACAGAGAGAGACTGAGTAGATAGAATGACAGAGACAGAGACAGAAACAAAGAGACACAGAGAGGGAGGAAGGGAAAGAGGAGGGGAGAAGAGAGAGAGATAAGATGATAGAAATAGAGATGAGTAGATTTGGATACACATTTTGTTTCTCTTTTTTAATTATAGTTTTTATTGTCAAAATATATGCAAAGATAGTTTTTATCATTCATCTTTGCAAAACTTTGTGTTTAATTTTTTCTCCCTCTCCCCCCGCCCTCCTCTAGACAGGAAGTAATTCAATATAAGTTAAATATGCTCAATTCTTCTATATATATTTCCACAATTATCTCACTACACAAGGAAAATCCAATCAAAAGGGAAAAAAAAAGAGAAAGAAAACAAGAAGCAGGCAAACAACAACAAAAAATGTGAAAATACCATGTTGGGAAATACAATCAGTCCCCACAGCCCTATTTCTGGTTGCAAATGGCTATGGTATATATTCAAGATATATTAGAGTAATGGATGATTGAGATGAAAGACCTATAGACCTATAGAGGTGCTGTGGTATACTTCTTTCTGTATAGTAACTTAATTGCTATCAGTGTAAGAAATTATTTGACTCAATATAGTTAATTTGGACAACCTATTAGGGAAGATAAGATGGTAGGTAATTGAAGTATTCTCCCATGGTTACTTCCTCATTGGTTTTCTAGTTCATTACAGGGATATATCAACATACATAATGAACATGAACATAATATATGATGAGTGATATTTTTATGTATGAGAAATTCAAGAAAATAAAAACAGCAAGACATGTTTTCAAATCCTGCCCATGACACACACACACACACACACACACACACACACACACATATATATATATGCTTTATAATCATGCCATTTTAATATCTCAGTCACTCAGCCAGTTCACTAAACAATAAATGTCAGTTAATTGTTATTCTTACCTAGGGGACAGATTTTCCACACTAGAAATTACCTGTACTGTTTATTTTAGGCAACTACAAGGCTCATTGTGTAGAGATCCAGCCTAGGGGTCATAAGATCTAAGATTATATTCCACCCCTAAGATATTTACCTAAAGTTATTCTAAACAAGTCATTTTTTCTTTGCTTGCCTCAGTTTCCTCATCACTAAAATGAGAATTATTATAACATCCACCTCTTACATTATTGAGATAGAGGAGATATGAGACAAATGAGATAATATATGGAAAGTGCTTAATATGTTCCCTGGTATATAGTTTGCATATAATAAATAGTTATTTTCTTTCTCCTGGCCCCCACCTTCAATCTCTTTTTTTCCAAATTCTTCTAAAGACAGAAGTGAATAATTATAAAAATACTTTTTATGAAGTTTTTTAAAGGTGTAATAATTTTTTTTCTCCCAAAACGGGTTTCAAGTGAGGTTTCCAAGTTGATCAACATTAGAACTTACCTTAAAAAGATGTGTGCTTATAGATAGAAATCTGGTGAGAATATCCTGATATTATATGACCAAAAAGACAGATGGAAAGGATGTTGTGGTGAGTATAATAGCTTTATTGGAAAGTTAAATACATGCTCCAATTCTGGGTGATTTCAGGCTAAGATGAGCCAGGATTTTGTTCAGTAGAAAAGAGTCTTATATATATAGATTATGGTTATATCTCTGCCTCAGCATACTGAATAGAATCTTTCAAAAGTTACCTTTCAATTGATATCAAAAAGAATAGGTTTTATGCATTTCCTTTAAACATTTACCTTGTGCTTGTTACTGCAACAACAAAAAGAAGAACAAAAGAGCTAACACTTAAAAAATACCTATTCTGTAGTTCCCATTCCATTTAGATTTATTTTACTTTTTTCCTTTTGTAACAGAATACTTTAACAACTAACTATATTGTATAGACATTGTTTTTATTTATTTATTTGTTTGTTTTTTGTAATGGGAAAAATAAAAACCTTTCTTTAGGATGACACATGAACTGTTTTCTAATAAGACAATATGACTTGAAGTCAATCCAAGAGCCCTGTACATAAGGCAATTTATAAATATTTCATGACTTATGGGACTATGCCTGAATAATCATAATTTTAAACCTGTTCTAGACTGCCAAGAACCATTATTTTATAAGAAGAAAAATATCAAAATAAACTTATTCACAATTAATTCATTTCTTCCCAGAGTAGACCCACATGCTACATTTTAAATCTCACAAGACCTAGATTTCAGAAACAGGATTATAGCTCAATAACTCAAACAGAAGAGGATTTTGAGTCCAACCCACCATTTCATAATTCAGGAAACTGAGATCCAAAGAAGTTAAGTGATTTACCTAAATGTACAAAAGGGAGGCAGAGCCAAGATAGAAAGACAAGGCAATGATCTCCCTGAGTTTTCCCTCAAACTCCTCTAACCACTCATTAAAATTGCTCTATTAAATTATTCTATAATTAATTGCTATTTAATAATGCTATAAATAATTAAATGATGATAATTATATAATTAAATCATGCTATAAAACAATTCTTGGAGCAGCAGAACCCACAAAAGGTCGGGGGTGAAATAAGTTTCCGGTCAAATGCAACTTAGAAGGTCATCAAGTACAGTTTGTTATGCCTAAGGAAGAGCAGAGGACATGTCGTCCAGTATAGTCTGTATCAATACAGATTAGCCCTAGCAAATCAGCATGGCCTTAGGAGCCAATCAGCAGACGCAGCAGCTGCTTGCAGAGTTCTCAGCTCATAGACAGTAAAGGATTTCAAGACCTGGTCAAAAGGAGATTACAGGGGGCTCTACTAGCACAGAAGCAGGCCTCTTGCTTTTGTCTGCACTCTGATCAGGGTACGATTCTTGGGTTGTAGTTAAGAAGGAACACTACTAGCACACCAGAACTTGTAGTCACAATGGACCAGGGAACCTTTTCACAGTTTCAGGGCAGAAAAGAATGCTTGTGGTTACTCACAGATTAAAATAGAGGCCAAGGGAATAGTAAACATACACCTCTTTATGTCATATCATTTCGGAAAGACTGAAAATAAGCAGGTTCTTGAAAGTATCTTTAAAAACAGCTACACAAAACCTCTGAAGTTTGGAAGAGGTTCCCCACTTTAATGAAGGATTAAAAGTCAAGAAATTGACTGGGAACATAAGCAAACAACAGAAAAAAAAAAAAAAAGAAACCGAAAATTATTGTAATGACAAGGAAGACCAAAACTTACTCAAAAGAAAACAGTCAAAATAACCACATCCAAGCCTTAAAGAAAAACATTGATTGGTCTCAGGCCATGGAAGCGCTAAAAACCTTATGTAAGAGAGAAAATGTGAGAGGACAAATGAGAGTAAGGCAAGAAAATCATGAAAAAAAATCAACAGTTTGGCTAAAATTCTCCTTCTCCTTCCCCTCACAATGCTCACACCTTTCTCTCTCTCTCTCTCTCTCTCTCTCTCTCTCTCACACACACACACACACACCACACACACACACACACACACACACACACACACATTAAAAAACAGATTGGACCACATGGCAAAAGTGGTACAAAAAGGCAAAATAAGGAGAGAAATGCCATATAAAGCAAAATTGACCAAATTACAAAAAAGTTATAAAAGCTCATTAAAGAAATTAATGCCTTAAAATTATAATTGAGCAAATGAAAGCTAATAACTTTAGGAGAAATCAAGAAACAATAGAACTCATTCAAAAAATTTTTAAAAAGATAGGAAAAAATAGGAAATATGTCATTGGAAAAGCAACTGTCCTGAAAATTGGATCCAGGAGGAATAATTTAAAAGTATTGACCCACCAGAAAGCCATGATAAGAAAAAAGAGCTTAGATATCATCTTATAAGAAATTATCTAGGAAAACTGCCCCCTTCTTCTAGAATTAGAGAATGAAATATAATTTGTAAGAATATATCAGACAACTTCTAAAAGAAATTCCAAAATGAATACTCCCAGGAAGATTATAGACAGGTCTATAGATGTGGTTTCTCAGGTCAAAGAGAAAATATTGCAAACAGATAGATATAAACAATCCAAGTCTTGTTAGGAGCCATTGTTAGGTTAACACAAGATCTATCCACTTATATATTAGAGATCAGAGGGTTTAGAAGATAAGATTCTGGAGGACAAGGGAACTAGATTTAAAACCAAGCATCACCTGTCCAGGAAAACTCAGCATAACCCTTCGGGGGAGGGAAATGGAAATGGAAATTCAGGGAAATAGGAGGCCTTTAAGCATTCTAGATGCAAAGCCTAGAGATGAATACAAATTTTGACTTTCAAATGCAAGATTCTAGAGAAAAGTAAAAAGGAAAACTGAAAAGTGAAATTATAAGAGATTTAATAATTTTAAATTGTTTATATTCTTCCATGTGAAGATTATATTGGTAAATTATAAGGCCTTTCTCATAATTAGGGCAGTTGGAAAGAATATATAAAGACTATATATAAAGGCATAGTTGTGGGTTGGATATTAAGGGATGAGTTTTTAAAATAAAACTAAAGGGTATGAAAATTAAGAACAAAAGGAAAAGGGAAAGGTAGAATGGGATATATATATATATATACACATATATATATACACACATAAAAGTGACAAGAAGTTTTTACTGCGCAGGGAAAGAGGAGTGAGGTGAGGGCAAAGTGAGTGAACTTTAGTTCAAAGAGAGAATAACATGTATACTCAACTGGGTATAGAAAACTATCTTAGTAGAATAAAGTGGACTTTTGCTGCTTCTTAGCAACTGAACTGTTCAGAAAAACACAAAGGCAAATGTGTTGTTTTGTTGTTGTTGTTGTTGTTTGTTTGTTTGTTTGTCTTGTTTTGTTTTGTTTTGGATTCTACATAACCCTGTGCCTTGGGATGAGCATTCAGTTCACTAAAACCTCCAGATCTTTTTCAAAATAACTGCTTGTTTTAGGCTTCAGCTCCTTATTAATCATGTTGGGCCTATCCTTTCCAGCCTAAAGATCATACTCTTGGGATAAAAGACAGAAATAAAGTACAAGTTGCTATTCAGTCATTTCAGCTTTCTGAGCCCTTGTGATCCCATTCAGAATTTTTTTGGCAAAGATACTAGTGTGATTTGCCATTTGCTTTTCCAGTAAATGGCTCTTTTTATAAATGAGGAAACTGAGGAAAGAGAAGTGATTTGACTTATCCAGTGTTGTCATATTGCCAGTTTAACTTTCAGTTCTTCCTGATTGAAGGCTCAGTGTTCTATCCATTGAGTCACCAGCTACCTCAAAAGTAGGAATTAAGTACCTCCTAAAAAGGAAATGAAAATGTAAAAATGTATGTAAATGTAAATAAAAGTAAAAAAAAATGTAAAAATAATAGTCATACAACTATGAAGAAAAGACCCTGAGAGTAAGCATCAAAGAGTATAATTGAATCCTCTGATTCCCAAGCCAGTGATTTTTCTACCCTTCTGTATTGCCTCTTTAGTACATGTCAGTTTTAACTAATGTTCCCTATTTCCTAATGCTTTGAAACAACTAAAAAATGAAGGTGTGGTCCTAGAGAGGGAATGGAAATAGCAAAGAGAAGACCAGACAATGGAAGTTACCATCTTGCTTCTTTCACTTACCTGCTGTGTATCCTTAAGTAAAAGACTTCACCATCTTGAGTTTCAGAGTCCTCATCTACCCATTAGTCCCTGAAGTACTGACCTCACAAAGTTTCTGCACATTATAAATACATTAAAATAAAATCCATCCAAATGTGGGTTATTCTTGCTAACACCCATTGAAGGAAGCTCTTTTTCTCTTGGTCTTATTTCTATGAAAGTAATTTTGGCATCTCAAGAGCTATACCAATTTAGGAAGGCATCTAGTCTAACTTATAATACCATAAACATTGAATCTAAATGCAAAGTCCTGGAAAGAAATCCATCAATTAATCTTTTTTTTTCATCTCCAGAGCATGGTGCTTTGCCAAGAACATAACAATAACAATATCACTAGCAACAACACTCAATGAGAAACATAACACTTATATAGCACTTTACAATTTTCAAAGTACTTGACATAGATTATCTTCTTTGCTCCTCACTAAAACTCCACAAGGTAGGCTTTATTGTTTTCCATTATATAGATAATGAAAAGAAGCTGAGAGAATTTAAGTTACATGACCAAGTCAAAGTAACTACTCAGTATCCACAGCAGGATTTTAACTCTGGATTTTCTGATGGAAAATCCAGGAAGGACCAAGATACCTAGCAGCCACAGTATATAGTTAATCAATCTTTAGAGCAAAAAAAAATGATTTGAAATGGATTAGATTAGATTTCCCTCATTGCTTGGATATAGAAATCTTAGACTTCAGGATTCTTAAGAACTTGCTTGAGTTAGCTCATATAATCTGACAAATTCAAATGTTAAATGTCTTGTGTTATTGTTTGCACCCCAGAAACAAGCAAATGATACAAAGCAAGGCTTCATTTATTGTTTTGCAGATTGTCTATATTTAAGAAAACGACAGAGGAAAAATTAATAAATTAGACTTTACTAAAAATCATCTTATATGTACATCCCCTCCCTAGTTGATTGTTAAACATTTTTAACACACTGCTGCCTCAGAATGGATTTCAACATAATAACACAATTTCTTTCATGACCTTAGTTAAGCCTGAATTATTTGGAGTAGTCTCAAGCCTGGCTGTTCTTCCTTTCTCAAAGATGGGAATATTGATCAAGAATTGTTTCTACCTACTAACTTAAATATTGCTCACATAGGGGAATATTTTCCCCTTAATTTAATATCATTTTCTGGATTTTTGTTTGTTTGTTTAGAAAAGAGTACCCCAAGCAACTTTGATATCATATGTAAAGAGCTTTGCAAACCTTAAAACACTATATAAAAATTTAGTAGTATGAACTACTATATTAAAAAGCTTTGCAATCTCAACAAATGTTCTTTATATAAAAGACCACCAAAAATAGAGAATAATGAGTAAACACACTTATCTAA